>NW_006417172.1:0-1224 GCF_000296735.1 Chrysochloris asiatica | reverse complement strand
TCCCCCCAGGAGCCATCAAGGCAAGTGGTCGGGTCCCCTCAGAGCAAACTCCCTTCCAAGACTAAGACTCAAGGGGAATACATGAGCAGGCATGTGGTCTGGCTGGTGACCACAGTGGTCACTGACAAGAGGAAGAGGGGGAAAAAACAGCAATGAATTTGGGATCATTCGATAGACTCCTGTGAACCCGAGAGGAGATCTGGATGGCCAGCAGTATGGCAAGACATGGGGACTCCTGGGCCCAGAGGCAGTGACACGTCCACAGAGGACTGGAGTGGAGAATGAAGCGTTCAGCTGATATGAAGTGAGGGGAGATGCACACGAACACCCATACTTGCAGATAGTACCCACTTGACCTGACTTCAATGGCTGGATGATCAGAACTTGACTAGAAGAAGAAAGAAGAGGGAAAAAAATAAAATGAATAGCCCACTACAATTTGATGAGTTTTACCTATACTTATGGATGTAGTAGCTTAAAAAAGGGAACAAATCTTTACAGCAAGGATCACTCCCACCTCTATGTCAATATAGGGTTGCCAGGGATGGGCTACTTAGACATTGGTTACCAAAATGCTTGGTGGAAGTTAAAGACTGTAGTTAGAAGAGCCTTTTAAATTAATTCACTGCACTTCAAATCCATGTAGACTATTGTAGTCTTTAATCTTCATCAGTAAGCACTTCAAGTCCTCTTTGCTGTAAGTAAGCAAAGTTGTCATCTGCATATTGCAAGTTATTCACGAGTATTCCTCAAATCATAATGCCCCATTCTTAATATATTCCAGCTTCTTGGATTATTTGGTTAACATACAGATAGAATAAGTATGATGAAAGGATACAACCTTGACACACACTTTTCCTGATTATAAAGGCAAGAAGTGACTGGCTTACAAGCTTTCAAGAGGGAGCCTAGCTCCAGACGGGTCAGGGATAGATAGAACCTCCATTGAATGATTTCCAATCTGTTGGGACCAGGCTGGTGAAAGGAAATGAGGATAAGACTCTTGTGGTACAATAGTTAATAATTGCCATCAGGACTGACTGTGAGGGTCAGAAATGTAGAGGTAGATTTTTTTGACAAAAAGAGGGGAGTGAGACAAGGAACAAAAAAGATGGCGGATCGGGTAGACGTATAGCAGAGAGCTCCGCCTACAACATAGAATACCCGACCAAGCAGGTTCAGGGGATGGTCCCAGAACTCTGAGCCACATGTAAAGGAATACTT
>NW_006417171.1:2621-3313 GCF_000296735.1 Chrysochloris asiatica | reverse complement strand
GTTTTTGTTAGGTGCCATGGAGTCAGTTCTGACTTACGGTGACCCTATGCACAACAGAATGAAACCCTGCCTGGTCCTGCAGCATCCCCACAATTGTTTGAGCCCAGTGCTGCAGCTACTGTATCAATCCATCTTGTTGGGATCTTCCTCTTTTTTTGTTGACCCTACACTTTATCAAGCATGATGTCCTTCACTAGGGACTGGTCCCTCCTGACAATATGTCATATGTATGAAAGACAAAGTCTCACCATCCTGGATTCTAAGGAGCATTCTGATTGTATTTCTTTCAACACAGATTTGTTTGTTAGAAGAACAGTCCAATGGTATTGTTAATATATTTTTAGAATACCATAACTCAAATGCACTGATTCTTCTATGGTCTTCCTTATTCACTGTCCAAATTTCACATGCATATTAAGCTATTGCAAACAACCTGGCTTGAGTCAGGCTCACTTTAGTCTTCAAACTGACATCTTTGCTCTTGAACACTTTAAAGAGGTCTTGGGCAGCAGACTTGCCAAATGCAATACATTGTTTGATTTCTTGACTGCTACTTCCATGAGTGTTAATGGTGGACCCCAGCAAAATGAAGTCTTTAACAACTTCAATATTTTCTCCATTTATTATTATTTTATTTATTAAAGAGTTTTGTTTTCTTTACATTTAAGTTCAATCCATATATTTACCAGTAA
>NW_006417171.1:0-526 GCF_000296735.1 Chrysochloris asiatica | reverse complement strand
TTCTTCTTCTAGTTGAGTTCTGATCATCCAGCAATTGAAGCCAGGTCAAGTGGGTATTATCTGCAAGTGTGGGTGTTCTTGTGAATATCCCCTCACTTACTATCAGCTGGAAGCTTCACTCTCCACTCTAGTCTTCTGTGGTTATGTCACTGACTCTGGGCCCAGGAGTCTCCAGGTCTTGCCATATTGCCGGCCAACCAGGTCTCCTCCCTGGTTCACAGGAGTCTATCGAATGTGGTTGAACTTAGCTCACAGCTTCATTGCTGTTTTTCTCTCACTTCCCCTTATGGGTGAAAAACGTGGTCACCAATCAGAGCGCATGTCTGCTCTTGTATTCCCCTTGAGTCTCAGTCTTGAAAGGGGGTTTGCTCTGAGGGGACCTGACCACTTGCCTTGATGTTCCTAATATATTTTATGATGCAAGCATAACACTCATACCAAAACCAGGGAAGGACATCACTAAGAAAGAAAATTATAGACCAATATCCCTCATGAACATAGATGTAAAAATTCTCAACAAAATCCT
>NW_006417170.1:3108-4156 GCF_000296735.1 Chrysochloris asiatica | reverse complement strand
CGTGTACTGACTCCCTTGTCAAGGCTGGACCCCAGCATTTCTGGAGGCAAGTTCTCTCAGTAACATACTTTTTTGTAGTATCATCAGTTGTTGTTGTTGTTGTTGTTACGTGCTGTGGAGTTGGTTCCAATTCATAGTGACCTTGTACAGGGTTTCTGAGTCTGTAAATCTTTATGGGAGCAGAAAACTTTTTCTCCCACAGAACCTTCTAAAACAAGATCCAATCAAAGTAGTGACTTCAAGGAAATCTGATGGCCCAGTTAAATTCAAGGAAAAACAAGACAGTTCAGGAAGTTTTGGAGACTATTTCTGAGATTACAAACTGGGAATCTTGAAACATTTTATCAAAGGATTACATGACAATCATGAAACCTTAATAAAAAGAAGTTTTAAGAAAACTAGAAATTACAAGGGCCAAACACAAACAGAAAAGGAATTTTTTTTCAATCATAACAATGCACCTTCTCATTCTTTAAGGATAGCAAAGATTGTTCTATGAGACTTCATTAAGAAATATTACCCCAATAGCTCAGATTTTGCCCTTTAAGACTTCTTTTTGTTAACTAAAACTCAAAAAAATATTTCAGAGTATCTCATGTTGTTAATTCTGCCATTTTAAGTAGTGTTAATAAAAGAATATAGAAAGTTTTAGAAGAGTGTTTAAAAACATGTAAAGCACACATCCAAAAGTATACAAAAATAGAGGATATGGTATAAAACAACAACTTTAATGTTTATAGTTTAGTGCTTTTGTTGTTAAGTGCTTTTGAGTCTGTACTGACCAATAGTGACCCTGTACAAGGTTTCCAAAAAGTTGCAATTTAGTTTGAACTGGCAAACTTGCAGTTCAATCTGACATTGAGGCTCAATGCATTATCATACAGCACCATATCAGGACTACAGTTTGATAGTTTAATTCAAGTTCTATGATTTTATCACCCCATGTGCATAACATATATATGATGCTTTCATGTACTCATGTAACTTTACTGGAATCACATACGTTCAATATTCTACTTGCTTCTATTTTGTATTTGGATAACTCATA
>NW_006417170.1:0-643 GCF_000296735.1 Chrysochloris asiatica | reverse complement strand
TATGAGTAATTGATGATCTGTTCCACAGTTTGCCCCTGGCCTTGTTTTGACTGAAGATATGGAGTTTTTCCATGATCTGTTTCTGCAGATGTAGTCTATTTGATTTTTATGTATTCCATCTGTTGAGGTTCATGTGCATAGTCGTCTTTTATGCTGTTTAAAGAAGATATTTTAAATGAACAAATCATTGATTTTGCAGCATTCTATCATGCATTCTACAGCATCATTTCTATCACCAAAGCCATATTTTGCAACTACTAATCCTTCGTCTTTGCTCCCAACCTTTGCATTCCAATCACCAGTAATGATCAATACATCTTAATTTCATGTTTGATCAATTTCAGATTGAGGAATTTGGTAGAATATTTCTATTTCATCTTCACTGGCTTTAGTGGTTGGTCTGTAATTTGAATAATGGTGGTATTAACTAGGCTTCCCTGTAAGTGCATGAATATTTTCCTATCACAGACAGTGTTGTACCTGATGACTGATCTGTATATGTTCTTTTTGACAATGAATGCAACATCATTCCTCTTAAATTTGTCATTTCCAGCATAGTAAAACATTTGGTCATCAGATTCAAAATGGCCAATACCAGTCCATTTCTGTTCACTAATCCCTAAGATATTGATGTTTATGCATT
>NW_006417169.1:3868-4451 GCF_000296735.1 Chrysochloris asiatica | reverse complement strand
GCAGATTTGCCTAATGTAATACATACTTTGATTTCTTGACTGCTGTTTCCATGAGTATTGATATTTGACCCAAGAAGAATGAAGTCCTTGACAACATCAATCTTTTCTCCAATGAAAGGAATGTTGTTTATTGTTCCAGTGGTGAGGATTTTTGTTTTCATTAAATTGAGATGTAATCCATACCGAAGGCTGTGTTTTTTGATCTTCATCAGTAAATGTTTTAAGTCCTCTTCACTTTCAACAAGCAAGGTTGTAGCATCTGCATATCGCAGGTTGTTAATGTGTCTTCCTTCTATCCTGATGCCATGTTTTCCTTCATATAACCCAGCTTCTTGGATTATTTGCTCAGCATACAAGTCGAATAAGTATAGTGAAAGAATACAACCCTATCACACACCTTTCTTAATATTATGCCATTCAGTGTTCCCATGCTCTGTTCAAACAGATTACTCATGAGCACAACCAAGTGTTCCACAATACTCATATTTACAATGTTGTCCATAGCTTGTCATGAGCCACAAAATTGAAAGGCTTTGCATAGTCATTAAAGCACAGGTAAACATCTTCCTTAGCTTGTCATGAG
>NW_006417169.1:3254-3768 GCF_000296735.1 Chrysochloris asiatica | reverse complement strand
CCAAGAAGAATGAAGTCCTTGACAACGTCAATCTTTTCTCCAATGATAGGAATGTTGTTTATTGTTCCAGTGGTGAGGATTTTTGTTTTCATTAAATTGAGATGTAATCCATACCGAAGGCTGTGCTTTTTGATCTTCATCAGTAAATGTTTTAAGTCCTCTTCACTTTCAACAAGCAAGGTTGTAGCATCTGCATATCGCAGATTGTTAATGTGTCTTCCTTCTATCCTGATGCCATGTTTTTCTTCATATAACCCAGCTTCTCGGATTATTTGTTCAGCATACAAGTCGAATAAGTATAGTGAAAGAATACAACCCTATCACACACCTTTCTTAATATTAAGCCATTCAGTGTTCCCATGCTCTGTTCAAACAGATTACTCATGAGCACAACCAAGTGTTCCACAATACTCATATTCACAATGTTGTCCATAGCTTGTCATGAGCCACAAAATTGAAAGGCTTTGCATAGTCATTAAAGCACAGGTAAACATCTTCCTTAGCTTGTCATGAG
>NW_006417169.1:0-1109 GCF_000296735.1 Chrysochloris asiatica | reverse complement strand
GATTTGCCGAATGCAAAACATGTTTTGATTTCTTGACTGTTGCTTCCTTGAGTGTTGATGGTTGAAGCTAGCAAAATGAAGGTTTTGACAATTTCAGTCTTTTCTCCAGTTATATGGATCTTGTTTATTGGTTCAGTGGTGAGGATTTTTGTTTTCTTTATATTGAGATGCAACCTATCTGAAGGATGTAGTCTTGAACTTCATCAAATATTGTACTTTATATCTGTTCATTTCATTGAATTTTAATGTGGATTTTGTATTCAGGAATAAAATGATTTCACTTTACTTTTAATCTATGCATTTTTAAATCTTTTTTCTTGACATTTTTTCAGATTAGATTAATTCACTGGACCAAATTCCTGCAAAACACTTCTGTAAAAATGTTTAAAAACAAAACAATAAAATAACATTTTTTGGATTAAGGTCCTACTGATAGAAATCATGGTGTTTTGAAAGACTTCATACATACAGATGTGAAAGCCGGACAAAGAATAAGGGGGGGTGGGGAATAATTGATACATTTGAATTATGTTGTTGCAGAATACTGAATATTTCATGAACTGCTATAAGAAAAAACTAATCTTTTGGAACCTCTAAATCTATGATCATGGAATATTCAGTAATATGCTAAAAGAACAAGCTAAGACTATGATTCCATCACTCATCTGTCAATTTACCACACTATGATGGCTTCTAAGTTGCTGGATTCTGGAAGCTAATCCACCGGAATTTTTAAACACCAGCAAGGTCAGCCATGGCGTACAGGTTTCAGATGAGCTTCCAGAAGAAGACAGACTAGGAAGAAGGAGAGATAAACTACTTCTGAATATGTAGTCACTGACAACCTTATAAATAGCAGAGAAACACTATCAGATATAGTGCCAGAAAATAAGCCCCTCAGTTTAGAAGGCACTCAGAATGTGACTGGGGAAGAGCTGCCTCCTCAAATGAGAGTTGATGTGAATAGACTAAAGCCCTTGGGAGTAAAGTCCTCTGGATCTTCATTTTATGATGGGGCACAACTCAAAATGAAGAGAAACAGCTGTAAACATCCATTAATAATCAGAACACAGAATGTATGAAGTATGAATCTAGGAACATTGGAAATT
>NW_006417168.1:1960-3796 GCF_000296735.1 Chrysochloris asiatica | reverse complement strand
TACATGGCAGATCAGTCCAAAATATCCATGCACAGAGAGCTTGATACATGTCATATGAGTCCAAAATGTCCATGTGCAAAGAGCTAGCTATGTGTCAGAGTAGTGCATCATTTTCTTATACAGAGTTCAAGCTACATGGCAGTTGAATCAAAAGTGTTCATATAATGAGAGCTGGCTACATAGCAGAGTAGTCCAACATGTCCATAAAAAGGGTACTTGCTGTCTGGCTAATGAGTACAACATGTCCATATACTGAGAGCTAGCTACATAGCAGACAAGTCCAATTCATATATAGAGCTACCCACTTGGCAGATCAATCAAACATATCCATGTACAGAGAGATAGCTCCATGGCAGACGAGTTCAAATTGTTCATATACAGAGAGCTAGCTACAAGGCAGACGAGTCCAACATGTCAATATACAGAGAGCTAGCTACATGGCAGACAAGTCCAATATGCTCATACAAAAAGAACTAGCTACATGGGCAGCTAGTGCAACATTTCCATATACAGAGTTCTAGCTACATGGCGGAAAAGTCCAATATGTTCATATAAAGAGAGATAACTACATGGCAGATATATCCAACATATACATGTTCAGAGTTCTAGCTACAAGGCAGATGAGTCCAACTTGTCTATATATAGAGAGCTAGCTACATGGAAGAGTAGTGCATCATTTCCATATACAGAGTTCAAGCTACATGGCAGATGAATCCAAAGTGTTCATATAGTGAGAGCTAGCTACATGGCAGAGTATTGCAACATGTCCATATACAGGGTACTAGTTACAGGGTAGATGAGTCCATCATGCCCATATACTGAGAGCTAGCTACATGGCACACAAGTCCAATATGTTCATATACAGATAGTTACCTAATTGGCAGATCAGTCCAACATATCCATGTACAGAGTGCTAGCTACAGAGCAGATGAGTCCAAATTGTCCATATACAGAGAGCTATCTACAAGCAGGGTATGTCAACATTTCCATATACAGAGTTCTAACTACAAGGCAGATGAGTCCAACTTGTCTATATACAGAGAGTTAGCTGCATGACAGGGTAGTGCAACATTTCTATATACAGAGTTCTAGCTGCAAGGCAGATGAGTCCAACTTGTCTATATACAGAGCTAGCTACATGGCTGGGTAGTCCAAAATGTCCATATACAGTGTACTAGCTACATGGCAGCAGATTCCAAAATGTCCTTATATGAGTTCAAGCTACATGGCAGATGAGTCCAAAGAATTCATATACTGAGAGCTAGCTACATCGCAGAGTAGTCCAAAATGTCCATATAAAATGTACTAGCTACCTGGCTAATGAGTCCAACATGTCCATATACTGAGACCTAGCTACAAGGCAGAGAAGTCCAATATGTTCAAATATAGATAGCTACCTACTTGGCAGATCAGTACAACATATCCATGTACAGAGAGTTAGTTACATTTAATACGAGTCCAAAATATCCATATACACAGAGCTAGCTACATGGCAGAGTAGTGCAACATATCCATGTACAGAGTTCTAGTTACAAGGCAGATGAGTGCAACTTTTCTATATTCAGTGAGCTAGCTACTTGGCAGAGTAGTCCAACATGTCCATATATAGAGTACTAGCTACCTGGCTAATTAATTCAACATGTCCATATACTGCCAGCTAGCCACATGGCAGAAAAATCCAATATGTTCATATACAGAGAGCTATCTACTTGTCAGATCATTCCAACATATCCATGTACAGAGAGTTAGCTACATGGCAGACGAGTCCAAAATGTCCATATACAGAGAGCTAGCTACATGGCAGTGTAGTGCAACATTACCATATACAGAGTTCTA
>NW_006417168.1:0-781 GCF_000296735.1 Chrysochloris asiatica | reverse complement strand
TCTCAGTCCAAAATATCCATGCACAGAGAGCTAGCTACATGCCAGACAAGTCCAAAATGTCCATATACAGAGAGATAGCTACATGGCAGAGTAGTACACCATTTCCATATACAGAGTTCAAACTACATGGTTGATGAGTCTAAAGTGTTCAGATACTGAGAGCTAGCTATATGGCAGAGTAGTCCAACATGTCTATATAAAGAGTACTAGCCACCTGGCTAATGAGTCCAGCATGTCCATATACTGAGAGCTAGCTGCACAGCAGACAAGTCTGATATGTTCATATACAGAGAGCTACCTACTTGCCAGATCAGCCCAACATATCCAAGTACAGAGAGCTAGCTACATGGCAGAATTGTCCAAAATGTCCATATACAGAGAGATAGCTACATGGCAGAGTAGTGCATCATTTTCATATACAGAATTCAAACTACATGGTAGATGATTCCTAAGCGTTCATGTACTGAGAGCTAGCTACATGGCAGAGTAGTCCAACATGTACATATAATGAGTACTAGCTACCTGGCTAATGAGTCCAACATGTCCATATATTGAGAGCTAGCTACTTCGCAGACAAGTCCAATAAGTTCATATACAGAAAGCTATCAACTTGGCAGTTCAGTCCAACATATCCTTGTACAGAGTTCTAGCTACATGGTAGACAAGTCCAAAATGTCCTATACAAAGAGATAGCTACATGGCAGGGTAGTGCAACATTTCCATATACAGAGTTCTAGGTACATGGCAGATGTGTCCAACGTGTCCATATACTGAGAGCTTC
>NW_006417167.1:3392-4055 GCF_000296735.1 Chrysochloris asiatica | reverse complement strand
GTGTCTAAGGATGTCAGGATGTCTAAGGATATGCAGAATGTCTTTCGTTTGTCTTATTGGAATCCTATTAATTTGACGAAGGGTGTCTCCTAGTATTTGGTTTCTGAATAATGAGTATTCAGAATAGTTGACTGAGAAAAACGTGTCAAAAGGGACATCAATTTCAGGTAAAGAGAAGTTTCCACAGCTCATAAGACACTCATGAGAACCTTTGTCTATGGATATTAGGATCTAGGAAACAATTTTATTTCTTTCCTAGCAAGATAGAATATGGAACGTGTTAGAATTTTTTCCATTTCAAAGGAGCTTTGAGAATTCTGTCTCTGGAACCTGGTCTTCACCCTATTTTAATGCGATCCTGATTCAATCGATTATAATTGTCGTATCTCTTTCAAAATGGCTCTTCATAATCTTTTCATACAATGCGATCCTCTTATCTTCACACAATGGCATTCAGTTATATATTGAAATCATAGTTTACTTATAAAAGGCAAAGAATCCTGCATGTGCTGATCATCAGTAAAATGTGCACAGTGTCCTTGGTTTGACTTTTTGGAATTCTGTTATTTTGAAAAAGAGACTCTCCTAGAATTTGGTTTCTACGAAATGCCTCTTGATAATTGTGCAACGAGACAAATGTGTCAAAAGGAGAGCAATTTCATG
>NW_006417167.1:0-971 GCF_000296735.1 Chrysochloris asiatica | reverse complement strand
TTGTGTCTAAGGATATAAGGATGTCTAAGGATATGCACAATGGCTTTTGTTTGACTTATTGGAATCCTATTATTTTGACAAAGGGTGTCTCCTAGAATTTGGTATCTGAATATTGAGTATTCCAGATTGTTGGCAGAGACAAACGTGTCAACAGGGATAGCAATTTCATGCGAAGAGATGTATCCACAGCTCATATGACACTCATGAGAACCTTTGTCTAAGGATATCAGGATCTAGGAAACAATTTTGTTTCTTTCCTAAAAAGATAGAAAATAGAACTTGTTAGAGTTTGTTCCATTCCAACGGAGCTTTGAGAATTCTGTCTCTGGAACTTGGTGTTCACCCCCTTTTTAACGCGATCCTGATTTAATCGGTTACAATTGTCATATATCTTTCAAAAAACCTCTTCATATTCTTTTCATACAATGAGATCTTCTTATTTTCACACAATGGAATTCAATTATATATTGAAATAAGTCGCTTACATAGAAAAGGTAAAGAATCTTGCATGTGCTGTTTGTCATTAAAATGTGCACAATGTCCTTGGTTTGACTTATTGGAATTCTGTTATTTTGAATAAGAGACACTCCTAGAATTTGGGTTCTATGTAATGACTCTTGAAGATTGATCAACGAGACAAATGTGTCAAAAGGAGAACAATTTGATGGTTCCAAACTTGTATTCCACTCTTGAGAACTTGTGTCTAATCATATCAGGATGTCTAAGGATATGCAGCATGTCTTTTGTTTGACTTTTTGGAATCCTATTAATTTGACAAAGGGTGTCTCCTAGTATTTACTATCTGAAGAATGAGTATACAGTATTGTTGACTATACAAACGTGTCAACAGTGAAAGCAATATCATGTAAAAATATGTATACGCAGATCGTATGACACTCATGAGTACCTTTTTCTAAGGATATCAGGATCTAGGAAACAATTTTGTTTCTTTCCTAGCAAGATAGAAAAAA
>NW_006417166.1:0-3987 GCF_000296735.1 Chrysochloris asiatica | reverse complement strand
GAAAGATTATGAGCAGGGGAACCAAAGAGGAAGCTTATAACCATAGTCCTATGGGAAATCACCTTGGTCAGAACTAGGGGAAAGGACATGGGAGCATGTGAATATATTTCAGAGATCTTTGGAAGAGTAAATAGAGACAATGGGTTCTGGTCAGGAAGATGTGGGAGTTATTGTTGATATTGTTAGGTGCCATCAAGTCCTTTCTGACTTAGATCCTGTCCACAACAGAATTTATATCTGCACCATCTTCACAGTCATTGCTACCCCTGAGCCCATTGCTACTGCTGCTGTCCCAATCCATCTTGTTGGTGATCTTCCTCTTTTACGCTGACCCTCTACTTTACCAAGCATGATGTCTTTCTCCAGGGACTAGTTCCTCCTGGTATGTCTGAAGTATGAGAGACAAATACTTGTCATCCTGGATTATGAGGCGCATTCTCGCTATACTTCTTCCAACACAGATTTGTTTGTTCTTCTGGCAGCTCATGGTTCTTCTCCAACACCGTAACTCAAAGGCATCAGTTCCTCTATGGTCTTCTTTATTCATTGTTCAACTTTCCCATGCATTTGAGCCTACTGAAAATACCATGCTTGCATGAGGCATACCTTAGTCCTCAAATTGACATTTCTCTTGAATGCTTTAGAGAGGTCTTGTGCAGCAGGTTTTCCTAGTGCAATATGTCATTTGATTTCTTGACTGCTGCTTCCATGACTGTTGATAGTTGATAAAAGCAAATTGAATTTTGACAACTTCAGTCTTTTCTCCATTTATCATAATGTTACTTATTGGTCCAGTGGTAAGGATTTTTGTTTTCTTTACATTGAGGTATAACCCAGACTGAAGACAAAAGATCTTTTTGATCTTTTTCAGTAAGTATTTTAAGTCCACTTCACTTTCAACAAGCAAGGTAGTGCCGTTGTCCAATCCTGATGCCATGTTCTTCTTAATATAATCTAGCTTCTCAGATATCTGCTCAGCACTGAATATATATGGTAAAAGAATACAACCCTGGTGCAAACCTTTCATGATTTTAAACCAGTGTCCCAATATCCTGTTCAAATGAATGCCTCTTGGTCTATGAACAGGTTCCTCATGAGCACAATTAAGTGTTCTGGAATACTCATTCTTCATAGTGTTGTCCATAGCTTGTCATCATACACAAAGATGAAAGCCTTTGCATAGTCAATAAAACACAGGTAAACATTTTTCTGGTATTCTTTGCTTTTAGCAAAGATCCATCTGACGTCAGCAATGATATCCCTTATTTCATGTCGTCATCTGAATCCAGCTTACAACTCTGGCAGTTCTTTGTCAGTGTACTGTTTCAAAATTACCTTTCATATAATTTTGCTTGCATGTAATATTAATGATATTGTCCAGTGATTGCACTGAGGAATTGTAGGCACTCAAACATCTGACCAACTGATTGGAAGAGCTCCATATATGTACCCATTCATTCGGCTGCCTTTGGAATGGGCACAAATATGGATCTCTTCCAGTTAGTTGGCCAGATGTTTGAGTGCCTGCAAAGTTACGTCATTTTGTTTAAAGAGTTCCGTTTGTAGCTCATCAACTCCTGGAGACTTGTTCATTGCCAGTGCCTTCAGTGCACCTTGAACTTCTTCCTTTAATATTGGCTCTTGATCATATGCTACCTCTTGAAATGGTTGAACATCAACCATTTCTCTTTGGTACAGTGACTGTGTAGTCTTTATATCTTCTTTTGATGTTTCCTGTATCATTCAATATTTTGTCGATGGTGGTGGTGGTGGTGTATCCTGAAGTTGGTACCAATGCATAGTGACCCTGCATGGGATTTCCAAGCTGTAAATCTTCACAGGAGCAGAAAGCCTCATCTTTCTCCCATGGATTGGCTGAAAGTTTCTAATTGCTGACCTTGAGATTAGCAGCCTGACTCATAACCACTATGCTTTCTTTTTGGTACAGTGACTGTGTATTCCTTCCATCTTTTTTTTTTTTTAATTGTGAATTGAGTAATAGTTTACATGGGAGAACATCAGTTTTACACTCATAGTTTCATTGCAATGATTACAATCTCCTCCATGCATCATCATTCAACAGTATATTCCCTCTGTTTTTTTGTTTGTTTTTTTTTAGGACGTACACAAAAGCATTCAGGACTGTATAATCATTTAAACAACCAAAGGGCACATTCTGCAAGACTGTCTCCTGGCCACCAGTATACAGCCTTTCTTTTCCATGTCCTAGAGTCCTCAGCTGCTCTCTCTCCATGTCCTCATCTCTGCCTCCAACGCTGGTGTCACTCCTCTGGATAGAGACCCACGTTCCACTCTTGCTCTTCTCCCTTGATAGTCCTAGGCTCCTTCCATTTTCTTTGGATGTTTCCTGTATCATTCAATAGTTTGCCGATAGAATCATTCAATACTACAAATTGAGGCTTCAATTTTTTTCTTCAGTACATTCGGCTTGAGAAATGCTGAGTGTGTTCTCCCCTTTTGATTTTCTAACTCCAGGTCTTTGCACATTTCGTTATAATACTTTGTCTTCTTGAGTTGCCCTTTGAAATTTTCTGCTTAGCTCTTTTACCTCCTCATTTCTTCCTTTTGCCTTAGCAACTGTACACTAGAGAGCAAGTTTCAGTCTCTTCTGACATCCATTTTGGTATTTTCCTTCTTTCTTGTCTTCTTAATGACTTTTGCTTTCTTCTTGTGTGATGTGCTTCATGTTGTTCCACAGTCCTTCTGGACTTCAGTCATTAGTGTCTCATGTTTAAAAGCTGATCTCTAAATTCAGGTAGGATATGTTTGGGGTCATATTTTTGCTCTCCTGGACTTATTTTTAAATCTTCAGCTTCAGCTTGAATTTACATATGAACAATTAATGGTCTGTTCTGCAGTCTGCTCCAGGCTTTATCCTGACTGCTGATCATCTCTTACCATACATCTAATCAATTTAATTTCTGTACATTTTATCTGGTGAGGTCCATGTGTATAGTCATCTTTTATGTTGGTTAAAAAGCTATTTTCAATGAATCAGTCATTGATCTTGCAAAATTCTGTCATGCAATCTCCAGCATTATTTCTATCACCAAGTCACTATTTTCCAACTACTGATCCTTCCTCTTTTTTTCCAACCTTTGCATTCCAATCACCAGTAATTAACAATACATCTAGATTGCATGTTTGATCAATTTCAGACTGAAGAAATTTCTAGATTCTTCAATTTCATCCTCACTGGCTTTTAGTGGTTGGTGTGTAAATTTGAATGATAGTTGTATTAGCTAGTCTTCCTTGTAGGCTGATGGATATTATCCTATTACAAACAACATTATACTTCAAGATAGATCTTGAAGTGTTCTTTTTGGTGATGAATGTGATTTATCAATTTGTTGATAAATTCAAGCATAGTAAAACCATATTATTGTCAGATTCAAAATGACCAATACCCATCCATTTCAACTCCTGAATGCCTAGGATATCAATCTTTATATATTCCACTTCTTTTTTGACAATTTCCAGTTTTTCAAGATTCATACCTCATACATTCCATGTTCCATTTACTAATGGATGTTTTCAGCCGTCTTAGTTGTTGTGAAGTATCCAATCAATTCCATCTTATAGCGACTCTGTATTGTGTTTCCATAGGGGAGCTGGTAGGTTTGAGTTGTTGACCTTGTAGTTAGCAGTCCGGTGCTTATCCTATAGCACTGTACCAAGACTCCTTTGCTTCAGTTGAAGTTGTTGTTGTGAAATACCATGGAGTTGATTCTGATTCATAGCAACCCTATATAGGATTTCCAAACCTGTAAATGTTTTTGGGAGCAGAATGCCTCATCTTTCTCCCACAGTGATTTTGAACTGCTAGCTTGTGGTTAGCAGCCGAACATCTAACCCACAGAGTCACCAGGGTGCCTTACTTTACATATTTCTTGTTGTAAAGTGCCCTCAAGTTAGTTCAGACTTATAGCAACCCTGTATAGCATTTCAAAGGAGCGACTGGTAAGT
>NW_006417165.1:2641-3993 GCF_000296735.1 Chrysochloris asiatica | reverse complement strand
TTGCAGTTCAAATGACTTTCCAGTCCAGTGCATTAACCCACAGCACCGCACCAGGACTTGAACCACCAGCCTTGCAGTTCAAATGACTTTCCAGTTCAGTGCATTAACCCACAGCGCCACACCAGGACCATGTGCCTTCTTAAATTGCAGCAAACCATGGCTTAGTCTCCGCCAAGCAGTTTTGAAACAAGGGTGGAGAAGGGGACTCTACTGCCCTCTGGTGTCCACCTCTGGTGTCCACCACAAACCTATCTGTGTGTGAAAATTCAGAAATGGTTTTAAATCATTGGACGGCTAACCACAAGGTTGGCAGTTCGAACCCACCAGCCACTTCTTGGACACCCTATACAGACTTGCTATGGGTTGGAAATGACTCTACAGCACTTAACAACAACAACAGGGGTTGGAGAGGTAAGCTATTTCTAGCATGGTGGTGGTTGTGTGTCGTTGAGTTTGTTCTGACTCCTAGAAACCCTGTATAGGATATCCGAGAGTAAATTTTTACAGGAACAGAAAGACTCATCTTTCTCCCACGGTGGGCTGGTAGATTCAAACTGCTAAGGATTCAGTTAGCAGCCCAACGCATAACCAGCACGTTCCCAGGGCTTACATTGGGATGCTAACTGAAAGGTTAGCAGTTCGAAACTATGAGTTGCTTGCTCCACAGGAGAAATATAAGGCTCTCTGTTCCTGTAAGGATTTATGACCTCACCCTCTACAGGGTTGCTATGAGTTGGAACTGACTCGATGGCACACCATCACCATGTCTCTAGCTTGGGTTCAGTTAAATGCCTTCCCTATCCAGGTATTATCGTCCCCATCTGTCACATGAAGGATTGAACAACCCCACAGTTTTGAGATAGACACTCACTCTAAGCAAGTGAATAAGAAAGGGTACTTCTCAGAGGCCAGGGCCAAGAAAGCAAAAGTCAGAACGCTACTTATGGGCACACAGGAGAACCTGAGAGACAGGAGGGGGCGCCGATGCCCTTTTCAAGCTGCTCCTCCCTCATCTACATAAACACTCTGACCCCTAATGCCCCTGTGTACCTTGTCAAGTGGTTGTTATCCATTTGACCCTATATGGCGAGTTCCTTAAAGATCACACTACTCCAGGCCTTTTGTACTAGCTCAGCTAAACTATCGTTTGATTTAAGGAGACTTCAGGGAATAGGTTAAGGTTTACAGATTATCTCAGAGCAATGATTTGGAGGTTCGTTCAGCCTCCATGGCTCCAGAAGATCTGGATTCCATGAGCATTATTGACTGACTTTTGAAGGTTGGATTTTGGTTATGTAGGAGAAGGCTACCCTTGTTCTTGTCAAACACTTACTGAAGTAAGTGACACTTCA
>NW_006417165.1:0-556 GCF_000296735.1 Chrysochloris asiatica | reverse complement strand
AGAAAGCCTCATCTTTCTCCCACGGAACAGCTGGTAGTTTCGAACTGCTGACCTTGCGGTTCGCAGCCCGATTCGTAACCACTACGCTACCAGAGCTCCCTGAATTCTGTTTTTTAAAAAAAAATCTGCCTTCAAGGCCTTTATGGCTGTGATAATAAATGGCTGTGATATCAATTTTTCTGGGATCCAGTATGAGAGAGGTATTCCAGTCAGGAAACAGACAGCAGAAGCAGAGTCCGATGGGTTGTAAAAGCTCTGGTTAGAGAGTTTCACCCTTTTGTAGGATTGGAACACACCAGTTGATGGTGTTTGTAAGAGCACCTGTACTGACCAAGAGCTCCCACCCTAAGCCCTCTCACCCTTACCAAGTGCTTCCACCCTGAGCACGTGCTCCCACCCTGACCATGTGCTCCCACAATGACCAAGAGCTCCCACCCTAAGTCCTCCCACCCTGACCAAGTGCTCCCACCTAACCAGGAGCTCCTACCCTAACCAAGTGCTCCCACCTAACCAGGAGCTCCTACCCTAACCAACAGCTCCCACCTAACCAGGAGCT
>NW_006417164.1:3773-4340 GCF_000296735.1 Chrysochloris asiatica | reverse complement strand
TTTTATGGCCATTCTAGGCAAATGTTTCCATTCTGTGATGTATTTGAAAACCCTGTCCTCTATGCCTGTGGTTGGAATCCTTGTGTGGCACTGTGAGTTAATGCGCTGGACCACAAGGTCAGTTTGAATTGCAAGGTGGGCTGTTCAAGCTCAGCAGTCGCTCCTCGGAAACCGTACACAGGGTGGCTATGAGTCAGAACCAACTCCATGGCACTTATCTACAACAGCAACATGCCTGTGGTTATGGACTCATTTTGAAATGAGTTACTACAGAGTAAAGATTCAGGTGGGCTAAGGAGTCCTGGTGTGGTGCTGTGGGTTAATGTGCTGGACTGCAAAGTCACTTTGAACCGCAAGGTGGCGGTTCAAGCTAGCCAGCCGCTCCTCGGAAACCCTATACAGGGTCGCTATGGGTCGGAACCGACTCGACGGCATTTAACAACAGTAAGGTTGGTGCTGTAGGATCAGCATCGGACTGCAAATCACAAGGTTGGCAGTTCAAACCTACCAGCTACTCCTTGGAGACTGTATGCAGGGTCACTATGAGTCATGAGTCAGAACCAACTT
>NW_006417164.1:0-508 GCF_000296735.1 Chrysochloris asiatica | reverse complement strand
TACAATAGAACAAAACACTGCCCAGTCCTGTGCCAGCCTCATTCACAACACATCAGGAATGTGTTTGAGCTCACTGATGCAGCCACAGTGTGAACCCATGTTACCAAGGGTTTTCTTTCCTCTTTCTCTCTGGTGTTCGCTTTACCAAGCATACTGTGTACCCCCAGGAGGAGTTCTTGATAACATGTCTAAAGTACATAAGAAAAAGTCTTTCCAGCCTTGATTTTAAGGAGCATTCTGGCTGCACTTCTTCCAAGACAGATTTATTTATTGCAGTGACCAAAGGGAGGATGCTCTTGGCTTGGATGCCAGGTGAGTCCTGGGCAGGTCAGTCCTTGAGCCAGAGTTGGGCTGATGATCACTTAATACAAAGTGGTTACTAAGAAGGAGATTTATTTGTCAATATTCTTCACCAACACCGTAACTCAATCACATCGACTCTTCTACAGTCTTCCTTATTCATGGTCCAACTTTCACATACATGTGAGGCAACTGAAAATACCAGGAC
>NW_006417163.1:2252-3995 GCF_000296735.1 Chrysochloris asiatica | reverse complement strand
GGCTTTACTCCATTCACGTCATCACGGTCAACTCTACTTTGAGGAGGCAGCTCTTCTCAAGTCACATTTTGAGTGCCTTCCAACCTGAAGGGCTCATTTTCTGGCACTATATCTGATCGTGTTTCTCTGCTATTCATAAGATTTTCAGTGACTAAATATTCCGAAGTAGTTCATCACTCCTTCTTCCTAGTCTGTCTTCATCTGGAAGCTCATCTGAAACCTGTCCACCATGGGTGACCCTACTTCTATTTAAAATACTGGTGGCATAGCTTTCTGAACCACAGCAACTCACCAGCCACCATAGTACAACAGACTGACAGAGGAGTGGTGGAGCGGTATTATAGTTATCCATAAATTTTAGATATTAGTACCATCACTGATATGTTGTTGCTTTTTTTTTTTTTTTTTTTTTACATATTCTGTGGACTCCCTTTTGAACTTTTTTTGGTAAAATATTTTGATACACATAAGAAAAATGTATACCTGTGCTTTTTTGAGTGTGCAAAGGCTTTCAATTGTGTGGATCATGACAAACTATGGATAACATTGTGAAGTATGAGTATTCCAGAACACTTAATTGTTCTCATGAAGAATCTGTACCTGGACCAAGAAGCAGTTGTTCAAACAGAACATGGGAACAACCGAATGGTTTTAAATTAAGAAAGTTGTGTTTCAGGGTTGTATTCTTTCACCATACTTATTCAACCTGTATGCTGAGCAAAATAATGTGAGAAACTGGGCTATATGAAGAAAAACGTGGCATCAGGATTGGAGGAAGACTGATTAACAACCTGTGATATGCAGGTGATACACATTGCTTGCTGAAAGTGAAGAGGACTTAAAATATTTACTGATGAAGATCAAAAAGCACAGCCTTCAGTATGGATTGCATCTCAATGTAAAGAAATAAAAATTCCTCACACTGGACCAATAAACAGCATTCTTATCAATGGATAAAATATTGAAGTTGTCACAGACTTTATTCTTCTTGGATCAATCATCAACACTCATAGAGGCAGCAGTCAAGAAATCACACGATGTATTGCATTAGGTAAATCTGCTGGAAAAGACCGTTTTGGAGTGTTGAAGAGTAAAGATGTCAGCTTGAGGACTAAGGTGTGCCTGACCAAGCCATGGTACTTTCAATAACCTCATATGCATGTGAAAGGTGGATAGTGAACAAGGAAAACTGTAGAAGAATTGATGCTTTTGAGTTATGGTGGTTGGAGGAGAATACTGAAAGTGCCATGGACTGCCAGAAGAAACAACAGATCTGTGCTGGAAGTAGTGTAGCCATAGTGCTCCTTGGATGCCATGATGGCCAAACTTTGTGTCTCATACTTCAGACATATTATCAGCAGAAACCAGTCACTGGAGAAGTATATCATGTTTGGTAAGGTTGAGGGTCAGAGAAAAAGAGGAAGACCCCCAGCAAGATGAATTGGCAAAGTGGCAGCATCAATGGGCTCAAGCGTGGCAACAATTGTGAGGTTGGCCCAGGACCAGGCAGTGTTTCATTCTGCTGTGCATAGAGTCGCTATGAGTCAGTACCAACTCAATGGTACCTAACAACAACAACAGAAGTTATCTATTTTTTAGACACTTGAGGGAGAGAGAAAGGAATAAGCCAGAAACATCACCATAGAAAGCTTGTAAGTCCATCTTCTGCCTATAACTGATTGGAATACCTAAAATGGGGCTACAACTTGCCCAGTGAAGGAGGCTTCCTGTGGAGCCTCTGCA
>NW_006417163.1:0-1332 GCF_000296735.1 Chrysochloris asiatica | reverse complement strand
TCTCCACTGAGAAGTATCCAATCTGGCTGGCTGGGGCTGATGAAAGGAGGTGGGCATAGCAGTCTTGTGGTACAGTAGTGAATAATTGCTGTCAGGACTGGCTGTGAGGGTTGGGAATGTAAAGGGAATCATTTTGTAGCAAAAGGAGTAGAGTGGTTGATTTTGCAATCCAGGAGCAGAGATTCCTGGGATCATCAAGTGAGAAGAGCGGAGTGTGGGATCCTACTCAGAGAAATAGTGATGCTAGAGATAGAGGCATCAATGATGACATGGGGAGATAGAACGGCTGGGGACTCTAGACTCAGGGAGGGAGAGGAGCTGTGTGCTGAGAACCGAGGGGCAACCTTTTGGTTGGTTGATGATGCATGGAGGGGATTGTAACCATGGCAATGAAAGGATATATGATAGAATGAATGTAAAGCTAATGTTCTCCCATGTAAACTATCACATAATTCACAATAAAACATTTTTTAAAAAGTCATCTATTTTCCTCCTACTATGTGTGCATTTTCTGTAATGTTTGATAGTATATGTATGCCATTTATTGGTTGGTTACGTGCCATGGAGTTGGTTCCGACTCATAGCGACCCTGTACAGGGTTTCCGAGCCTGTAAATCTTTATGGGAGCAGAAAGCCTCATCTTTCTCCCGCAGAACAGCTGGTAGTTTCGAACTATTCGATCTTGCGGTTCGCAGCCTGGTTTGTAACCACTACGCTACCAGAGCTCCTTTTATTAGAGCCCCTAAATTTGTCCCTAGTTTTTCATTGATAATCTTTATAGTTTTAGGTTTCACATTTAAGTCTTTAATCCATATTGAGTTTGTTTCTGTATAGGGTGTGAGATATGGGTCTTGTTTCATTTTGTTGCAAAATGATTTCCGTTTTGCCAGCACCATTTGTGGAAGACACTATCCCTTTCCCATTTAATGCATTTTTGCCCTTTGTCAAAGATCCATTGAGTTTATGTGGATGGTTTTACTTCTGAGTTCTCAAGTCTATTCCATTGATCTATATATCTTTTGTTGTACCATTATCAGACTTTTTTTTTTTTTTATCATTTTGTTTGTTTAGTAAATTTTGAGATCACGGAGTAAGAGGATTCTATCTTTGTTCTTCTTGTTAAGCAACACTTTGTTTATCTCAAGTCTTTTTTCCTTATAATGTTCATGATCATTTTCTCCATCTCTTTAAAGAATGACTTTTGAATCTGGATTGCGATTGAATTGTTTTTATATATTGCTTAGAGTAGTGTTGACATTTTCACAATATTAAGTCTTCTTATCCTTGAGCAAGGTATATTTTTCCATTTTTATAAATCTCTTTTGGTTTCTT
>NW_006417162.1:2757-4225 GCF_000296735.1 Chrysochloris asiatica | reverse complement strand
AGTGCACATGGAACATTCTCCAGAATAAACCATGTCTTAGGCCACAAAACAAATCTTCATAAATTTACAAATATTAAAATACTACAAAGCATCTTCTTAGACCACAATGCTATCAAATTAGAAATCAACAACAGGAAGACCAAGGAAATCAAGTCAAATATGGAAACTGAATAACACCCTGCTGAAAAGCAACTGGTTAGTAGAAGAAATTAAATGTGATCTCACAAAGTTCCTAGAAACAAATGAGAATGAAAACACAACATATCAAAATCTTTGGGACATGGAGAAAGTGGTGCTGAGATAACAATTTGTTGCAATAAATCCAAAAATAAGAAAGAACCAAAATTAACACATTAACACAGCATCTACAACAATAAGAAAAAGACCAACAGAGGGAAGTACAGCCACCAAAAGAAAAGAGATAATCAAGATTAGAGCAGAAATAAATAAGATCGAAAACAGAAAAACTATAGAAAGAATCAAGAGGACAAAGCCAGTTCTTTGAAAGGATTAACAAAATTGACAAACCATTGAAAACCTAACAAAAGAAAAAAGGGAGAAGACACAAATAAAACGCATTAGAAACCACATAGACAATGTCACAATGGAAACAAAGGAAACCAAAAGGATAATAACAGAATACTATGAAAAGCTGTACTCCAACAAATTTGAAAACTTAGAAGAGATGGATACATTTTTAGAAAAACAAGACCTACGTAAACTTACACACAATGAAGTGGAAAACTTGAAAAACCCTTAATAAAAGAAGAAATTGATCAGTTCATCAAAAAAATCCCAACCAAAAGAAGTCCAGGCCCAGATGACTTCATGGGTGAGTTCTACCAAACATTCAGGGAAGAGCTGTCACCAATTCTACTAAAATTATTCCAGAATATAGAAAAGGATGGAAAATTTCCTAATACATTTTATGAAGCAAGCATAATCCTCATACCAAAACCAGGGAAGGACATCACTAAGAAAGAAAATTATAGATCAATATCCCTCATGAACATAGATCCAAAAATTCTCAACAAAATCCTAGCCAACAGAATGCAGCAAAACATCAAAAAGATAATACATCATTGCCAAGTGCGATTCATATCAGGGATGCAAGGATGGTTCAGCATTAGAAAAACTATCAACATAATCTACCATATAAATAAGAAAAAAGAAAAGAACCACATGATCATATCAATTGATACAGAAAAGACATTTAACAAAAGGCAACATCCATTCCTGATAAAAACACTCAACAAAGTAGGAATTGAAGGGAAATTCCTTAACATAATTACAAGCATATATACAAAACCAACAGCCTACATTACTCTCAATGGATAGAAACTGAAAGCCTTCCCTCTGTGAACAGGAACCAGACAAGGGTGTCCTTTGTCACCACTCCTATTCAATATTGTGCTGGAAGTCTTAGCAAGAGCTATACAGCAAGACACGGAATTTAAAGGATTCCTGG
>NW_006417162.1:0-1307 GCF_000296735.1 Chrysochloris asiatica | reverse complement strand
CACAAAAACAATCAAATATTATTTAAAAAAAGAAAGGAAGGAAGAAGTAAGGTCCTGGAAAATCTACTTGTGAAAAATCAGCCATTGAAAACCCTATGGAAAGTGGGGAGAGAAGATGGTGACAAACTCCTCCCGACCCCTCGACAACAAATACTCAAGGAGGAAAAAAAAGAAGAAAATCATAAGGACACAGTAAACACAACATCAATAACAATGAAGTTAATGAAAAGAAAATCTGATAACAAAATGAACTCAGCGTAATAAAATATATGGAACAAAGAAATCATCAATAAAAACACAATTAAAGGTGGTGGTGGTTATGTGCTGTGGTGTCAGTTACAAGTCATAGCAACCTTATACAGGGTTTCCGGACTATAAATCTTTATGAGAACACAAAGTCTCATTTGATCCCATGGAATGACTGGTAGTTTAGAACTGCTGACCTGAGGTTATCAGCCTGACTCATAACCACTATGCTACCACAGCTCATTCTATTTAATGATAGAAGTAAATTAATATATATATATCCATAATTACATTTACTGTAAATGGATTAAATTCACTAGTCAAAAGACAGGAGTGAAGGATGGAGAAGAAAACAGAACCCATCAATCTGTTGCTTATAAGAGGTTCACCTTAACTCTGTACTCTTTGATGCACACTATGTCAAAATGGCAGTTTGGTAAACCTTGAGAATGTTCTTTGAGTTTGGTGAATAAAAAAAAAGTCTGAAAAGGCAGTATCAGGACTGTAGGGTGGATGGGGTAAAGTTTTCCAACAAAATTCTTTTAAGGCAGCCCTTGCTATTCCCCAAAAAGGAGTAGATGCACTGGTTTTTTGTTTGTTTGTTTTTTCGTTTTTGTTTTATTTTTAAGACTTTCCTACGCTGAAAGTGAAGAAGACTTAAAATATTTACTAAGGAGGATCAAAGAGCACAGTCTTTGGTATGAAAAACAAAAATCATCACCACTGGACCAACAAACAACATTTTTATCAACATAGAAAAGATTGAAGTTGTCAAGATTTCATTCTTCTTGGATCAACTGTCAACATTCATGGAAGCAGCAGTCAAGAAATAAAACGGCTTATTGCATTAGGCTAATCTGCTGCGCAAGACCTTTTTAAAGTGTTGAAGAGCAGAGATGTCAGCTTGAAGAGTGAGGTGAGCCTGACCCAAGCTATGGTATTTCAATAACCTCATATGCATGTGAAAGCTGGGCAGTGAATAAAGAAGACCATAGAAGAACTGATGCTTCTGAGTTATGGTGTTGAAGGAGAAGATTGAAAGTGCCATGGGCTGCCAAAAG
>NW_006417161.1:2999-3924 GCF_000296735.1 Chrysochloris asiatica | reverse complement strand
GCCTTACTGTAGTGCCTTGCATGTTGCTCTGATTCTAGAAGCCATGTCATCAGTATTTGGAATATCAGCAGAGTCAGCCATGGTGGACAGGTTCAGCGGAGCTTCCAGATTAAGACAGACTAAGAGGGTGAGGCAGACTATTTCTGATTGGCTAGCCACAGAAAAGCTTATGAATAACAGTGGAACATTGCCAGATATAATAGCAAAAGATACAAACATTATGAACAGCTGAAGAACATTATCAGCTATGGTGCTGGGAGATAAAGCTCCTCAGGTTGGAAAGCACTCAAAATAAGACTGGGAAAGAACTGCCTCTTCAAATCAAATTAACAATGATGATGCCAATTGAGTAAAACTTTAAGGACTTTCATTTGCTGATGAGGCACAACTCAAAATTTGGAAAAACAGCTGCGAACTTCTACAAATAGGAAGTAAATATGTAGGGAAATTAGAAGTTGTCAAAAATGAAATGGAATGCTTATTAGTGAGCTGAAATGGACTAGTATTGACCACTTAAAATCAAACAAGTCCATGGTTTACTATGCCAGGAACAACAGATTCAAGGGAATAGTGTCACATTCATTGTCAAAAACAACATTTCAAGATCTGTCTTGAAGTATTTATATGTCTGCAAGGAAAACCAGTTAATATCACTATTTTTCAAATATGCATACCAACCAGTAAAGCCACTGGTAATGAAATTGAAGAATTTTACCAACTTCCATCAGAATCTGACCAAACATGCCAGTAAGATGTGTTGATAATTACTGGCATATGGTTGGAGTGCAAAGGTTGGAAATAAAGAAGAAGGAACAATAAGTGGAAAATATAACTTTGGCAATAGAAATTATGCTGCAGATCACATGAAGTAATTTTGTACTAACTTCATGGTAAATACCATTTACAAACAATGCAAAAGATGACT
>NW_006417161.1:0-754 GCF_000296735.1 Chrysochloris asiatica | reverse complement strand
TCAGGAAAGTGGTATAGAAACAATCAAATAAGATAGATACAGCATTGGAAACAATTCAAAACCTACAGAAAGAGGTCAAAACAATCAATAATAGAATATCAGAAATAGACAATACACTGGAAGGGCAAAGGAGTAGAACAGAAGAGATGAAAGGCAGAAATAGTGAGCTGAAAGACAATCTCTGAATACCACTAAGATAGAAGAATAATCAGAAAAAAGAATAAAAAAATCTGAAGAAGGTCTAAGATTCATGTTGAATAACATGAAGAGGAATAACTTAAGAATTATCGGCATTCCAGAACAAGAAGAATCCCACAAGTCCACAGAGGAAATAGTTGAAGAACTGTTGGAAGAAAATTTCTCTAACATCTTGAAAAGTGAAAAGATAAACATTCAAGAAGCTCAGTGAATCCCAGGAAGGATAGACTCCAAAAGAAAATCACCGAGACATATCATAATCAAGCTCTCCAAATCAAAGAGAAGAAGACATGTCCTGAAAGCAGCTAGGGAAGGAGCTCTGGTAGTGTAGTGGTTACGAATCGGGCTGTGAACCGATTCAAACTGCTGACCTTAGAGTTTTGCCTTAGAGTTTTTTATTGGAGATTCGTACTTCCACTCCTGTTCATTTTTTACTGCAATTGTTGTTGTTAAGTGCCGTTGAGTCGGTTCCGACCCATAGTGACCCTGTACAGGGTTTCTGAGGCTGTAAATCTTTACTGGAGCAGAAAGCCTCATCTTTCTCCCACAGAACAGC
>NW_006417160.1:2523-4008 GCF_000296735.1 Chrysochloris asiatica | reverse complement strand
AAATCAGTATAGTACTTCATATGCACATTGCCAATAACTTATATATAAAAGAATGACATAGTACTTTCTGCAATCTTACTGTTAGTTGCCTGGGAAAAATAAAGACCTACTTCTATGCTGGGACGTGGGGAAAGGGAAAAGGGAGGAACGCTAAGATGAAAACGAAGTGTTTTTTTGATCATGTCATTCCTGAGAATTTGAATTCTCTATTAAGAGTACTACTGACATAGCAGAAAAGTATAATAAAAAAAAAATCAAATAATAAAACAAAGCGCCTACAGAAAAAGGTTGAAGAAGAAATGGAAGAATATATTCCAAAAGACAATAACACCAGGGTTCAAACTTTATTTTCAGTTACAGAAGGAATTGTTTATGCAGTCAACAAGCAAATAATGATTAATGGCCTAACACAAAAATGAAAGACTGCAATAAGATATTATAAGATGGCTCTGGGAAGGTCAATGGAAAGATTTATGCAGAGAAACTTCCACAGAAGAAACTCAGTAAAATGCACCTGGCTCTTGATGAGAATTCTACTCATGAACCAGGTAACATAAACTCATTCAAATAGATTAACCATCAAGATTTTTCTATAGAGACAAAAGAAAGAAAAGCAGGGGAACAAATACTCTGTGCAGCAATCACTGTAATAGGATCACATAAAATCCTGGCTGTCCTAAGGTAACTACCAGAAAATGCTCCCTTACCATTCATCACTGGCCTAATGTCTACCAACTGGTACTCTACCAACAAAGGAGGAACTGGTTGTAAAGGCTGCGTCCCTGGCCTTAACTACAACCTGCTGACTGACCACAGAGTGGAGCCTTTTCTTAAGCAGATCTGAATCATTAGTAAAGGAATCCAAAGGCCTATCCTACCACTGGCTCTTTGAAGAAAAGGTTGGCACTAGCCACCCCTGTCTTCTAATCAACTTGTCCATTCAATTAAACAAGTATTTAATTGCCATCTCTATGCCAGGCTCTGCCTCTTGCAAAGCAATAAAAAACAAAAACAAAAAAAAATCTTGGAATTTATCTACTTGGTTTCCTATATCAATAATTCATGCCTTTTTATTAGCTCAGTAGTATTTCATTGTTAATATATTGTATCATACTGACCGATTTTCAAATACTTTTCATTATTTGTATTGAAACAGCTTTCCAATTTATCCTGGGATAAACACCATTCGATATTGGTGTTATCCTTTCTGTATTTTGCTGGGATCATCTTGCTAATATTTTGCTGAGAATTTTTACATCGAGGTTCATGAGGGATATTGGTCTGCAGGTTTTTTTTTTTTTGTTCTTTTACTGTCTTTGTTTAGTTATTAAGGTGGTACAGCCTCATAAAATAAGTTGAGAAGTATTTTCTGTGTGGGACTGGCATTATTTTCTCTTTAAATATTTGATAGAATTTGAAACCCATCTGGGCCTGGAAAAATTGGTTTATGGAAGGTTTTTAACTACAAATTCAATTTCTTTGATA
>NW_006417160.1:0-678 GCF_000296735.1 Chrysochloris asiatica | reverse complement strand
AAAAAAAACCCACAGAGGGAGAGAAGCAAATACTGTGGAATGGTGATGCATGGAGAGGATTTTAATTAATGCAATGAAATGAAATATGATAGGATGATTGCAAAACTAATGTTCTCCCATGTAAACTATCACTCAATTCACAATAAAAGCTTTTAAAACAAAAACAAAAAAACCCAACATAACCAAATCAACCATTTCTACATATAACATTTAGTGACAGTGAATTCATTCCTTTGGTTATGCAACCATTGTCACTTTCTAAGTTGTCACTCTCCCATTAATATAAGCTCACTGCCCTCTAAGGTTTTCATCTAATCTTTCATGTTACTATTATAAATTTGATACCATATAAATCGCAAAAGAGTACAATACTCAAGGCAGACATTTTTACTTTTTGAGCTAAACTACTGTTTGGTTTTGAGAAGATATCAAGAGATATTTTTGCTTTAAAGTTGAAAGATTTTCTCAGAGTAATAGTTTCAGGGGTGTTAGTCTGTGGTTTTGAAGACATTACTAACATCCAGTTTGCATGGATATTACGCAGTTTAATGTGTGGTTTCGGCTCCAGGCCGCTGAGCCCAGCAGATTCAAAAAGTACACGATTTCTTACTTTTGCTGTAAGTTCTACTAGCTATAAGCCTTCAAACCTTTTACATATTCCTATCTATGTGATTTTGA
>NW_006417159.1:2897-3520 GCF_000296735.1 Chrysochloris asiatica | reverse complement strand
ATAAATTTACAAATATCAAAATACTACAAAGCATTTTCTCAGACCACAATGCTATCAAATTAGTTATCAACAATAGGAAGACCAAGGAAATAAAGTCAAATTCATGGAAACTGAATAACATCCTGCTGAAAAGTTACTGGGTAGTATTAGAAATTAGAAATTAAGGAGCTCTGGTAGCATAGTGGTTACGAATCGGGCTGCTAACCCCAAGGTCAGCAGTTCGAAACTACCAGCAGTTCCACGGGAGAAAGATGAGGCGCTCTGCTCCTGTAAAGATTTACAGCCTCGGAAATCCTGTGCAGGGTCACTATGAGTCAGAACTGACTACATGGTAACTTAGCAACAACAGTATTAGAAATAAACGTGAATTCACAAAGTTCCTAAACAAATGAGAATGAAAACACAACATGCCAAAATCTTTGGGACATGGCGAAAGTGGTTATGAGAGGACTATTTATTGCATTCAATGCACACATCCAATAAGAAGAAAGAACCAAAATTAACACAATATCTACAACAATTAGAAACAGACCAACAAAGGGAACGTACAGCCACAGAAAGAAAAGAAATAATAAAGATTAGAGCAGAAATAAATGAGGTAGAAAACAGAAAAACTATAGAAA
>NW_006417159.1:0-1529 GCF_000296735.1 Chrysochloris asiatica | reverse complement strand
ATCAGAATCCAGCAACACATCAAAAAGATAATACATCATGATCAAGTGGGATTCATATCAGGGATGCAAGGATGGTTCAACATTAGAAAAACAATCAACGTTATCCACCATATAAAAAGAAAAGAACCACATGATCATATCAATTGATGCAGAAAAGGCATTTGACAAAATCCAACATCCATTCCTGATAAAAGAAAAAAACACTCAACAAAGTAGTAATTGAAGGGAAATTCCTCATCATAATTAAGAGCATATATACAAAATCTACAGCCTACATTACTCTCAATGGAGAGAAACTGAAAGCCTTCCCTCTGCAAACAGGAACCAGACAAGAATTCCCTTTGTCATCACTCCTACTCAATACTGTGCTGGAAGTCTTAGCAAGAGCTATACGGCAAGACAGGGATACTAAAGGCATCCAAATTGGCAAGAAAAAGTAACGCTCTCCCTATTTGCAGACAATATGATCCTATACATAGAAAATCCCAAAGACTCAGTAAAAAGCTACTAGACCTCATTGGAAGATTCAGCAAAGTGGCAGGATATAAGATCAGCATACAAAATTCAGTTGGATTCCTCTATACCAAAAATGACAGCATTGAAAAGGACATTAGGAAAGTAATACAATTTACAATAGCCACCCAAAGGATGAAGTATCTCTGAATAACTGTAACCAGAGAAACAAAGGATTTATACAAAGAAAACTACAAAACACTACTACAAAAAAACAAAAAAGATATACATAAGGAAGAATGTACCATGCTCCTGGATAGGAAGACTTAATATTGTGAAAATATCAATACTGCCCAAAGCAATTTACGGTATAATGCAATCCCAATCCAGTTTCCAACAACATTCTTCAAAGAGATGGAAACAACAATTACAAACTTCATATGGAAAGGAAAGAGACCCAGGATAAGCAAAGCACTGCTTAAGAAGAAGAATAAGGTTGAAAACCACTCACTCCCGGACTTCAAAATTTATTACACGGCTACAGTGTAATTGGTACTGGTACAATGAAAGATACATTGATCAAAAGAACAGAATTGAGAATCCAGAAATTAACCCATCCACATAACAGCCAAATGATTTTTAACAAAGTACCTAAATATATGGCATGGGGAGGAGATAGTCTCTTCAACAGATGCTACTGGCAGAACTGGAAAGCGACATGCAAAAGATTGAAACAAAACCTTCACCTCACGCCTTATACAAACACCAACTCAGCATGGATTAAAGATCTAAATGTGAATCCCAGAATTATGAAAAAATAGGGACAAATGTGAGTGCTCTAATTCAGGGAATACACAGACTACCAAACATTTTGAAAACGACACAAATAAAAGTAGACAAAATAGATGACTCGGACAGACTAAAAATTAAAAACTCATATGCCTCAAAAGACTTCACCAGAAGAGTAAAAAGGGAACCCACAAAATGGGAAAAAATCTTTTGCAATGACACATCAGACAAGTGACTCATTTCTAAAATATATAGGAAACTACAACACATCTACAAGAAAAAGACAA
>NW_006417158.1:2579-3858 GCF_000296735.1 Chrysochloris asiatica | reverse complement strand
CTACCAGAGGTACTTTCAATATTCTCCTCCAATGCTATAATTCAAATGTATCAATTTTTCTATGGTCTTCCTTATCCACTGTCCAACTTTCACATACATATGAGGTTATTGAAAATACCATGGCTTGGGTCAGGCACATCTTAGTCCTTAAACTGACATCTTTGCTCTTCAATACTTTAAAGAGTTCTTGTGCAGCAGATTTGCCTAATGCAATACGTCATTTGATTCTTGACTGCTGCTTCCATGAGTGCTGATGGTTGATACTAACAAAATGAAGTTCTGAAAACGTCAATCTTTTCTCCATCGATATGTATGTTGTTTAATTAGTCAAGTTGTGAGGATTTTTTGTTTTCTTTACATTGAGGTGCAACCCATACCGAAGGCTATGGTCTTTGATCTTCACTGGTAAGTATCTTAGGTCCTTTTCACTTTCAGCAAGCAAAATTGTATCATCTGCTTATCACAGGTTGTTAGTGACTCTTTCTTCAATCCTAATGCCACGTTTTTCTTCATACAATCCAGCTTCTTCGATAATTTGCTAGTATACAGCTTGAATAAATATGGTGAAAAAATACAATCCTGGAGCATAACTTTCCTTATTTTAAACCATTCAGTGTTCCCTTGTTCTGTTTGAACAACTCCCTTTTGGTCTATGTACAGTAATATGTACAGGAATATTCATACTTCACAATGTTGTCTATGGCTTCTCGTGATCCACACAATCAAAAGCCTTTGTGTAGTCAAGAAAGCACAGGTAAACATCAAACATTTGAGTTATGGTGTTGGAGGAGAATATTGAAAGTGTCACGGGCTGCCAAAAGAACAAACAGATCTGTGTTGGAAGAAATGCAGCCAGAGTGCTCCTTGGAGGTCAGGATGGCCAAACTTCATCTCTAATACTTCACACATATTGTCAGGAGGGATCAGTCACTGGAGAAGAATATCATGTTTGGTAAGGGTCAAAGAAAAAGAGGAAAACCCCCAGCACGATGTATTGGCAAAGTGGCAGTATCAATGGGCTCAAGCATAGCAATAATTGTGAGGTTGGCCCAGGACTGGGCAATGTTTTGTTCTGTTGTGCATAGGGTCACTATGAGTCGATACTGACTCAATGCCACCTAACAACAACAACAACAACAACAACAAACATCTTTATGGTATTATCTGATTTCAGCTAAGATCCATCTTACATCAGCAAAGATATCCCTAGTTCCATGTCCTCTTTTGCTGAGACCTTGTAAAATTATATAATTCAGGAATAAATAAATATTAAAAATAA
>NW_006417158.1:0-1004 GCF_000296735.1 Chrysochloris asiatica | reverse complement strand
CCCAGGGGAACAACTTACTTGTTCTTGTAGTAGTCAATTGGAGTGCTGTTATTGGTTTTGATTTTTCCTGCTGGTCTTTCTTTTATGACATATCTTCTGTCCTTCTAGCTGCTCCAGACTGGTCTGCTTGTCCTTTAAAGTGGAATGTCCCACCTCAGAAGATTCTGGATGAGGATCTGGATTCCACCTATTTCTTGTGCAATGCAAAGGCTCTGCAGAGAGCCTCCTTCATTGGGCAAGTTCTAGCACCATTTTAGGTATTCTAGTCAGTTATAGGCTGAAGACAGACTTACAAGCTTTCTCTGGTAAGGTTTCTGGCTATTCCTCTCTCTCCCCTTCAAGTGTTTATTTTACAATAGCAGGCAAAGGAAACCAAGATTCAAAAGACAGTCAAGCATCTTAACACTATTTCCCCAGTTTTACCCAATCACACCATGCCTCAAGCTTTGTATCCACGAGCCCTGTTGTTCCATGGTTGTGTTTATGTCATTATTTACCTCTGTCCTATTAAGCCCATGTAAACCTGCCTAGCTATTCTCCCATCTGTCTTGTTTTTCCTTTCCCCTTCCCCTTCTAGTTTGTGCCTTCCCCCCAGGACCCAAACTATCCTGAGTCAATTCCCTACTATCTCCTCACCCCATCCCATACACCCTGGCAACCTACAACAACAAAAATAAATAAATAAAAGATTAAAAAATATATATTTTTCTTCCCCCTTTTGTTGTTGGGTGTGTTTTCTTAATCTTTTACAATAATGGCCCTATGCCATAATTTCTCCTTTTGTGACTGACTGATTTCACTCAGCATAATGTCTTCAAGGTTCATCCATGTTATGCAGTGGCTTGCTGCTTCCTTGCTACTCTTCAGGGTAGCGTAATATTCCCTTGTGTGTATATACCACAGTTTGTTTATCCATTCTTCAGTTGATGGGCACTTAGGCTGTCTCCATCTTTTTGCTATTGTAAATAGTGCTTCTAAGAACATTGGTGTGCATATATCTGCTC
>NW_006417157.1:3830-4665 GCF_000296735.1 Chrysochloris asiatica | reverse complement strand
CTTCTATTTTTGTAGGTCTCTTTTGGTTTCTTTTAGTAGGGTTTGTAGTATTCTATGTATAAGTGCTTTGTTTCTCTGGTTATATTTATTAGAAACGTCTTGTGAAGCAGATTTGCCTAACGCAATATGTCATTTGATTTATTGACTGCTTCTTCAGTGAGTGTTGATAGTTGATCCAGGAAGAATGAAGTCCTTGACAACTTTAATCTTTTTTCTGTTGATAAGAATGTTGTTTATTGGTTCAGTGGTAAATATTTTTGTTTTCTTGACATTGAGATGTAATCCATACCAAAGGCTATGTTCTTTGATCTTTATCAGCAAATGTTTTAAGTCCTCTTCACTTTCGCAAGCAAAGTTGTATCATCTGCATATTGCGGGCTTTTAATGAGACTTCCTCCAATCCTAATGCCAAGTTTTTCTTCATATAACACAGCTTTTCAGATTATTTGCTCAGCATTCAGACTGAATAAGTACGCTGTGAGAATAAAACCTTGTCGTATACCTTTCTTATTTTTAAACCATTCAGTGTTTCCATGTTCGGTTCTATCAACGGCCTCTTGTTCTAGGTACAGATTCCTCATGAGCACAATCAAGTGTTCTGAAATACTCATACGTGGCAATGTTGTCCATAGCTTGTCATGAACCACACAATCGAAAACCTTTGTGTAGTCAATAAAGCAAAAGTGAACATCTTTCTGATATTCTCTGCTTTCAGCCAAGATCCATGGACATCAGGATCGTTCCATGATCTCTTCTGAATCCAGCTTGAACCTTAGGAAGTTCTCTGTCAATGTATGCTTGCAGCCATTTATGTATTACCTTGAGTGAAATATTA
>NW_006417157.1:0-475 GCF_000296735.1 Chrysochloris asiatica | reverse complement strand
GATGTTTATGCATTCCATTTCATTTTTGACAACTTCCAATTTTCCCAGATTCATACAACATACATTCCTTGCTCTGATTTTCAATGGAAGTTTACAGCTGTTTCTCTTAATTTTGAGTTGTGCCCCATTAGCAAATGAAGCTCCTGCAGGCTGTTCTCTCACGGGCTTTACCTCATTCACGTCATCACTGTCAACTGTACTTTGAGGAGGCAGCTCTTTCCCAGTCACATGTTTAGTGCCTTCTAACCAGAGATGCTCATTTTCTGGCACTATATGTGACAGTGTTTCTCTGCTATTCATGAGGTTTTCAGTGACTGAATATTCGGAATTAGTTCTTCATTCCTTCTTAGGATTTTGTTGAGAATTTTTGCAACTATGTTCATGAGGTATATTGGTCTATAATTTTCTTTCTTAGTGATTTTCTTCCCTGGTTTTGGTATGGTCATTACTCTTGCTTCATAAAATGTACTAGGAA
>NW_006417156.1:2915-3990 GCF_000296735.1 Chrysochloris asiatica | reverse complement strand
CCCCTTTCTTCAGCACACAGTCCCTTTCTCCATCTCGGGCCTCGCTGCTTCTCTGGGTAGGGTCCTGCTCTCAGCTCTTCTCCATTGATGGTCCCAGAGACCCCCGCTCCTAGACTGGAGAGTTAATCACTCCCTTCCTTGCTACAAAATGTCTACCTTTACATTTCCTACCCTCACAATCAGTCCTGATAACAATCATTCACTATTATATCACAAGTGACCCATCTGCATTTCATTTCATCAGCTCCGGCTTTGGGCAGTATTGACATTTTCACAATGTTAAGTCTTCCTATTCAGGAGCATGGTACATTCTTCCATTTTTGTAGGTCTGTATTGCTTTCTTTTAAAAAAATGCTTTATTTTGAATTATGTGATAGTTTACATGGGAGAACATTAGCTTTACATTCATCCTATCATATATCATTTCATTGGCATGGTTACAATCTCCTTGATGCATCATCAAACAACCAAAGGGTATATACCCTGCAAGCCTGCCCTCTGGTCGTAAGCACAAATCCCTCTCCCTCTCTGGGTCTAAAGTCCCCAGACACTCCATCTCTCCACGTCATCGTCTCTGCCTCCATCTCCGGTGTCACTGCTTTCTTTTGATTTCTTGTAGTAGTGTTTTGTAGTTTTCTTTGTATAGGTCCTTTGTTTCTCTGGTTACATTTATTCTAAGATATTTCATCCTTTGGATGGCTATTGTAAATGGTATTGCTTTCCTAATGTCCTTTCAGCACTGTTGTTTTTGATATAGAGGAATCCAACTGATTTTTGTATATTGATCTTATATCCTGCCACTTTGCTGAATCTTCCAATGATGTCTAGTAGCTTTTTTACTGAGTCTTTGCAGCTTTCTCTGTATAGGATCATAATGTCTGTAAATAGAGAGAGTTTTACTTCCTCTTTGCCAATTTGGATGCCTTTAATTTCTCTACATTCAAACATGCAATCAAGATGTATTGCTCATTACTGGTGACTGGAATGCAAAAGTAGAGAGCAAAGAGGAGGGTCCAGTAGTTGGAAAATTTGGACTTGGTGATAGAAATGATGCTGGAGAATGAATGATAGATTT
>NW_006417156.1:0-566 GCF_000296735.1 Chrysochloris asiatica | reverse complement strand
TTGTTGAGTGTTTTTATCAGGAATGGATGTTGGATTTTGTCAAATGGCTTTTCTGCATCAATCAATATGATCTTGTGGTTCTTTTCTTTTTTCTTATTTATATGGTGGATTATGTTGAATATTTTTCTAATGTTGAATTATCCTTGCATCACTGATATGAATCCCACTTGATCATGATTGTGGGGAGAAGTTTAGTTTCCCAAGGAGATCCGTTTTAGAGTAATGTTGTTGTTATTAGGTGCCATTGAGTCGGTACCAACTCAGCGACCTTATGCACAGCAGAGCGAAACACTGTCCAATCCTGGGCCAACCGCACTATTGTTGCCACACTTGAGTCCATTGATGCTGCCACTTGGCCAGTCCATCTCGCTGGGGGTCTTCCTCTTGTTCTCTGACTCTCCACCTTACCAAACATGATATCCTTCTCCAGTGACTGGTCCCTCCTGACAATATGTCCGAAGTATGAGAGACAAGTTTGGCCATCCTGGCTGCCACGGCGCATTCTGCCTGCACTTCTCCTAACATGGATCTTTTGGTTCTTTTGGCAGCCCATGACACTTTCAATA
>NW_006417155.1:3446-4026 GCF_000296735.1 Chrysochloris asiatica | reverse complement strand
TAGGGTTTCCAAGTAGCAGCTGGTGAACTTGAACCACCGACCTTGCAGTTCAAATGACTTTGAAGTCTGACACATTCGCCCACAGCACCACACCATTGGGATATACTAAAAATTAAAAAATTATGTGCATCAAAAGACTTCACGAAAAGAGTATAAAGGGAACCCATAGAATGGGAAAAATTCTTTTGCAACAACACATCATACAAGAGATTCATTTCTAAAATATACAGGAAACTACAACACCTCTACAAGAAAAAGACAAATAACCCAATTAAAAAATGGGCACAGGACATGAGCAGACACTTAACCAAGGAGGAGATTCAGGCATCCAACAAACATATGAAAAAATGCTCATGATCACTAGCCATTAGAAAGATGCAAATCAAATCAACAATGAGATATCATCTCACACCAGGAATAACAGCCAAGATCAAAAAAGTAGAGGACAATAAATGCTGGTGAAGATGTGGAGAGAATGGGACACTCCTGCATTGCTGGCGGGATTGCAAAATGGTCCAACCTCTCTGGAAAGCAATATGGTGCTTCCTCAGAAGGTTGGAAATAGAAATACCTTACGATC
>NW_006417155.1:0-1676 GCF_000296735.1 Chrysochloris asiatica | reverse complement strand
CATTCCCACCACCTTGATACACAGGGTAGTCAGGAATGGGCAACTTGGACATTGGCTACCCAAAATGGGCAGCTACAAAGGCAAGAAGTGACTGGCTCACAAGCTTTCAAGAGGGACCCTAGATCCAGAGGGTGCAGAGGAAGGTAGATTCTCCACTGAGTGATAGCCAATCTCTCAGGGTGGGGCTGATGAAAAGAGATGGGGATAGCACTCATGTAGCATGATAGTGAATAATTGCTATCAGGAATGACTGTAAGCGTTGCAAATGTAAAGGCAGACATTTTGTAGTAAAAGGAGGGGAGTGATTGACTTTGCAGTCCAGGAGTAGAAGTGCCTGGGACCATCAAGGGAGAAGAGTAGAGTGAGGGATCCTACCCAGAGAAACAGTGACACCAGAGATGGAGGCAGAGACGATGACATGGAGAGATGGAGCAGCTGGGGACTCTAGACCCAGAGAGAGAGAGGGGCCGTGTGCTGATGACCAGGGGACAGACTTTCAGGGTGCACCATTTGGTTGGTTGATGATGCATGGAGGGGATTGTAAACATAGCAATGAAAATATACGATAGGCTGAATGTAAAGCTAATGTTCTCCCATGTAAACTATCAGATAATTCACAATACAACCATATATATATATACATGAGTGTAAGTCAAAAAGTATTGCTGTTCCAGTTCATATATGCACAGGTTTAGTCAAAATAAAACGTGCTTAAAAATGTATCTGCAATCAGTGGATGGCTATAGACAAGTTATTTCAGGAAACATTGTTTTAGTCCTATTTGTTGTTAAGTGCCATCGAGTCGGTTCCGACCTATAGCGACCCTGTACAGGGTTTCCGAGGCTGTAAATCTTTATGGGAGCAGATGGCCTCATCTTTCTCCTGCAGAACCGCTGGTAGTTTCAAACTGCTGTACTTGTGGTTCACAGTCTGATTCGTAACCACTACACTACCAGAGCTCCTTTTAGTCTTACTAGGTGTCTTAAAAAATAGGTCCAATCAAAGCAGTAGTTTCTGAGGGGATCTTCTGAGTTAGCTAAATTCAAGGCAGAGACATCAGCTCAGAAGGTTATGGTAATTGTTTTTTGTGATCCCAAAAGGCTAATTTTGATAAATTTTCTTGAAGGACACAGGACTATCATAGGGGTTAATTATGAAGAAGCTTTAAATAATCTGAAAACTTCATTGGTGACCAAAAAGTCCAGGAAATTTTCACCAAAGTACTTTTTCCCATCTTAACAATGTACCTACTCATTCTCTGAGGGTGGCAAGGGCTGTGATAGGAGAATTTCATTGGGAAACCTTACTACTTCCATTGTACAGCCCTGTTCTTGCTCCTGCAGATTTCTTTCTGTTCCCAAATCTCAAAGAATAGTTTAATGAAACAGGACTTGAGTCCTTCAAGTATGTTAAAGGTGCTGTTTAGCCATGGTATAAATAGAAGACTGCAGAATACTTCAGGAAAGAATTAGAGAGATAGGAGCACTTCATTCAGATGGAAACTATGTCAAGAGGCAATAGCTTCACATTTTGAATTTTGATACTTTTGTTTAATAAAGGTTTTTATGATTTTGTAGCAAAACTTTTGGGCTTACTCTTGTGTATTCTTTCATTTTTTTTACAAATTATTTTACAAATTTAATTATCTTCATTGCTGATACAGCTACTTGAGTAAA
>NW_006417154.1:3465-3954 GCF_000296735.1 Chrysochloris asiatica | reverse complement strand
TGATATGCAAATTCAAACTGAAACTGAAGAAAATGAAAATAAGTCTACGAGAGCCAAAAGATGACCTTGAATTTATCCCTCCTGAATTTAGAGATCATCTGAAGAACAGATTTGATGCTTTAAACACTAAAGACCGCAGACCAGAAGAGTTGTGGGATGACATCAAGAACATCATACCTGAAGAGAGCAAAAAGTCATTAAGAGACAAGAAAGAAGGAAAAGGTCAAAACGGATGTCAGAGGAGACTTTGAAACTTGCTCTCGAATGTAGAGAAGATAAAACAAATGGAAGAATTGAAGAGGTCCAAGAACTGAACAGAAAATTTCAAAGATCAGCTTGAGAAGATCAAACCAAATCCTATAATAAAATATGCAAAGATTTAGAGTTGGATAAACAAAAGGGAAGAACACGGTCAGCATTTCTCAAGCTGGGGGAACTAAAGAAAAAATTCAAGACTCGTTATTGACAGATTCTCTGGGAAAATTATTG
>NW_006417154.1:0-752 GCF_000296735.1 Chrysochloris asiatica | reverse complement strand
TATCCATGTACAGAGTGCTAGCTACATCGCAGATGAGTCCAAAATGTCCATATACAGGGAATTAGCTACATGGCAGAGTTGTGCAACATTTCCATTTACAGAGTTCTAGCTTTATGGCAGATGAATCCAACGTGTCTATATACTGAGAGCTAGCTACATGGCTGAGTAGTACAACATGTCCATATAAAGAGTACTAGACACATGGCAGATGAGTCCAACATGTCCATATACTGAGAGATACCTACATGGCAGATGAGTCAAACATGTTTATATATAGAGAAGTTGCTACAAGGCAGATAACTCCAACATGTTCATACAAAGTGTGCTGTCTACATGGTTGATGCATCCAACATGTCCATATACAGAGAGTTATTTACATGGCAGATGTGTCCAACATGTGAGTCCAATATGTCCATATACAGCGAGCTAGCTACATGTCAGACAAGAACAATATGTTCATATACAGGAGCTACCTGCATGGCAGTTCTGTCCAACATATCCATGCACAGAGAGTTAGCTACATGGCGGATTAGTCCAACGTGTCCATATCCTGAGAGCTAGATACATGTCAGAGTAGTCCAACATGTCTATATACAGCGTACGAACTACATGGCAGATGAGGCCAACGTGTCCATATACTGAGAGTTAGCTACATGGCAGATGAGTCCAACATGTGTATATTTAGAGGACTAGCTACAAAACAGATCAGTCCTACATGTTCATACAGAGAGACTGGCTACATGGCTGATGAG
>NW_006417153.1:2397-4032 GCF_000296735.1 Chrysochloris asiatica | reverse complement strand
TTTGCTTGGATCAACAATCAACACTCATGGAAGCAGCAGTCAAGAAATTAAATGATGTATTATTGCATTAGGCAGATCTTTAAAGTGTTAAAGAGTAAATATGTCAGTTTGAGCCTAAAGTACACCTGATCCAAGCCATAGTATTTTCAATAACCTCATATGCATATTAAAATTGGACAGTGAATAAGGAAGACCCTAGAATACTGATGCATTTTAGTTATGGTGTTGGGAGAGCATATTAAAAGTACCATAAACTGCCGTAAGAACAAACAAATCTATGTTGGAAGAAGTAAGCCAGAATGCTCCTTGGAAACCAGGATGGCCATACTTCATCTCCCATACTTCGGACATATCATTAGGAGGGACCAGTCCCTGGAGAAGGATACCATGCTTAGTAAAGTGGAGGGTCAGAGAAAAAGAGGAAGACCACCACAGGGAGACGGATTGGCACTGGGGCAGCAGTAATGGGCTCAGGTTTAACATTGATTGTGAGGTTGGCAGTGACTGAGCTGTGTTTCATTCTGTTGTGCATAGAGTCGCTATGAGTTGATAACAACTCGATAACACCTAACAACAACTAGAGTCATGGATAGTTCTTTTTCACTAGGACCAATAAGCATAATGTCATCATTGCAATGGATTTTGCAGTTTGATGCCTTGGGGCAGGGAAAGGAGATCAAGGTCTCTGCAGACTAAATTATGACATAGTGCTGAGAGTTGATGTACCCTTGAGGTAAGACTATGAAAGTGTACGTTGGCCTTGCCAGTTGAAGTTGAACTGCTTCTGGTGATCCTAATAAACTGGAATCAAGAAAAAGGCATTGGCCAGCTCAATAGCTGCATACTAGGTACCAGAAGATACATGAATTTTCTCAAGTAAAGAAATTTCTGGAACAGCAGCTGCAATAGGAGTCACCATTTTGTTAAGTTTATGATATTCCATTGACATTCTCCAAGAGCCATCTGATTTTCTTCCCACAGGCTAGATTTGTTGTTGTTGTTAAGTGCCATTGAGTCAATTCCAACCCATAGCGACTCTGTACAGGGTTTCCAAGACTGTAAGTCTTTATGGGAGCAGAAAGCCTCATCTTTCTCCTGCGGAGTGGCTAGAAGTTTTGAACTGCTGACCTTAAGGTTCGCAGCCCGATTCGTAACCACTAAGCTACCAGAGTGGCAAGTTAAATGGGAATGTGTTGGGAATCACCACCCCTGCATCCTTCAAGTCCTTGATTGTAGCACTAATCTCTGCAATCCCTACAGGAATGTGGTATTGCTTTTAGTTTATGCTAGGTAAAGGTTTACACCCTCGGAAACCCTGTACAGGGTCGCTATGGGTCGGACCCGACTCGATGGCACTTAACAACAACAACAAAGGTAGTTTGATGGTTTCCAACTTGGCTTTCTCCAACCATAATAACCCTTATTCCACATTTCAGGGATCCAATGTGGGGGTTCTGCCAGTTGTTCAGTATGTCTATTCCAATTATCCATTCTGGAACTGGGGAAATCACCACAGGATGAGTTCGAGGACCCACGGGAACCACAATGAGATGGATCTTAGCTAAGACCCCATTAATAACTTGACCTTCATTATGTCCTCAATCTGATTGGTGGGCCACAGTGATGTATTGGGTC
>NW_006417153.1:0-1037 GCF_000296735.1 Chrysochloris asiatica | reverse complement strand
TTTCACTTTTTGGGGCTTGCTGAGACTTAATTCTAGTTTTAGGTCCACAGTTCTGGTGTGGCGCTGTAGGATAAGCACTTGAACCACCAGGTTGATGGTTCAAACCTACCAGCTGCTCCTTGGAAACCCTATACAGGGTCATTGCTTTGAAACCAACTAGATGGCATGTAATAACAACAGCAATACCCGTAATTATTGGAGTTCTTGTGTGGTGCTGTGGGTTAATGCACTGAACTCCAAGGATGGTTTGAACTGCAAGGTCATTGGTTCAGACTCAATACAGGGTCACTATGAGTCAGAATTGATTCAATGGCACTTAATAACAATAACAATAGGTTTAGAAGAAATAGTTGGTGGAGATGCTTCCTGGGAACATTCAGCAATGTCTTTCAAGACATCTACCTTAGGTGATACCTCCAGAAGTGCCTCAGGCACCATCTCAACAGGCACAAAATGCATAGGTGATGTTTTTACTGATAATGGAGTAATCTCTTCAGATGGGAGGGGTGGGGCTGCTGGAAAGAGTGACTCAATGGGATCAGGCTCTATGTTAATCAGCTTCCTGATTAACTGATTAACATTTGCCCAAATGTCCCCATCCCAAGTTCCAGGATCCCATTTCTTCCCAATCAATGCCCTCACTTTAGCATGAGACACCATTCCGGGTTGGGAGTTGATCCCACACTGTAATTCAGCCTCTCTTACAATAGGACTCTGGGTCTGGTTTTTGTAATATTAGGTCTGTTACTATATGAAAGTAGGCTTTCTTTCCGGGCACAAATGGAAACTTCAAGGCCTTTCATGTGGTGCTTGAGCCATGACTCTGTAACCCTGAGGACATCTCTTTCTTTTACTACTTGGTCTACTGAAAATAGGATCAGCTAATCAGTTTCTTAACTGTATTCATGTCATTATGGTCAACCCTACTTTGAGGAGGCATTTTTTTCCACAATCGCTTTCTGAGTGCCCTCCCACCTTCCAGTCCTATATCTGACAATGTTTCTCTGCTATGCATAGAGTTTTCAGTGACTAGCGAT
>NW_006417152.1:3186-4934 GCF_000296735.1 Chrysochloris asiatica | reverse complement strand
ATGTGGTTCTTTTTTTTTTCTTGTTTATATGATGGATAACGATCGTTTTTCTAATGTTGAACCATTTTTGCATCCGTGATATGAATCCCACTTGATCATGATGTATTATCTTTTTGATATGTTGCTGGAATCTGTTGGCTAGTATTTTGTTGAGAATTTTTACATCTATGTTCATGAGGGATATTGGTCTATAGTTTTCTTTCTTAGTGACGTCCTTCTTTGGTTTTGGTATGAGGGTTATGCTTGCTTCATAAAATGTTTTAGGACATTTTCCATCCTTGTCTATATTCTGGAATAATTTGAGTAGAATTGGTGACAGCTCTTCCTTGGATGTTTGGTAGAATTTACTAGTGAAGCTGTCTGGGCCTGGACTTTTTTGGTTGGGAGTCTTTTGATCAATTTCTTCTTTTGTTATTGGTCTGTTCAGCTTTTCTACTTCATTTTGTGTAAGTGTAAGTAGGTCGTGTTTTTCTAAAAATGTATCCATCTCTTGTAAGTTTTCAAATTTGTTGGAGTACAACTGTTAATAGTATTCTGTTATTATCCTTTTGATTTCCTTTGGTTCCGTTGTGACATCTCTCATGTGGTTTCTAATGCGTGTTATTTGTGTCTTCTCCCTCTTTTGTTAGGTTTGCTAATGGTCTGTCGATTTTGTTTATTCTTTCAAAGAACCAGCTTCTTGTTTCTGTAGTTTTTCTGTTTTCTATCTCATTTATTTCTGCTCTAATCTTTATTATTTCTTTTCTTTTGGTGGCTGTGGGTTCCTCTGTTGGTCTGTTTCTAATTGTTTTAGATGCTATGTTAATGTGTTAATGTTATTTCTTCTTTTTTGATGTATGCGTTTATTGCAATAAATTGTCCTCTCAGCACCGCTTTTGCCGTGTCCCAGATATTTTGGTATGTTGTGTTTTCGTTCTCATTTATTTCTAGGAACTTAGTGAATTCACGTTTAATTTCTTCTACTACCCAGTCACGTTTCAGCAGGGTGTTACTCAGTTTCCATGTATTTGACTTGGTTTCCTTGGTCTTCCTATTGTTGATTTCTCATTTGATAGCATTGTGGTCTGAGAAAATGCTTTATAGTATTTTGATATTTGTAAATTTATGTAGATTTGTTTTGTGGCCTAAAACATGGTCGATTCTGGAGAATGTTCCATGGGCACTGGAAAAGAATGTGTATTGTGCTGTTTTTGGGTTCAATGTTTTGTACACATTGAAAAGGTCCAGTTGGCTGATTGTATTGTTTAGTTCTTCTGTGTCTTTGACAAATTTCTTTCTGGTTGTTCTATCCATTTTTGAAAGCGGTGCATTAAAATCACCCACTATTATTGTAGATTCATCTGGTTCTATCTTCAAATCTATTAGAGTTTGCTTTATATATTTTGGAGCTCTTTCATTGGATGCACAGATATTTATTATGGTTATTTCATCTTGTTCAGTTGTCCCTTTAATCATGAGATAATGCCCATCTTTATCTATTGTGCTGTTTTTTGCCTTAAAGTTTATTTTATCAGAGATTAGTACTGCCACTCTTATTTTCTGTTTATTGCAATTGGCTTGGTATATTTTTTTCCATCCTTTGACTTTTTTTTTTAATGTTTTATTGAAAATTATATGATAGTTTACATGGGAGAACTTTAGTTTTACATTCATTCCATCATATATCATCTCACTGCCATGGTTCCAATCCCCTCCATGCATCATCAACCACCCAAAGGGTATATCCCAGAAACCTGCCCCCTACACTT
>NW_006417152.1:0-1196 GCF_000296735.1 Chrysochloris asiatica | reverse complement strand
TCCATTTACATTCAATGTAATTATTGATAGTTATTGATTAATTGCTGCCATTATGTTTGTTTGTTTTTGTGGTGTTGCTGCTTCTTTGTTCTGTGTGTCTTCCTTTGTTGAGTAAATGACTTGTAGTCTTTCTTGTGAGTTTCCTCATAGTTTTAATGTTTCCATGTTCTTCTTGGATTTTCATTCTCTTGGTATGTTGTGATGTGTTACGTTTCTTTGATGTTGCCTTATAGTCCATTAGCTTTTCTCTCCATTTACTGCAGTCTATTTTATCCTGTAATCGACCTGGCCTTCTCACTATCTGGATCTCTGTTCCTACATGTTTACCTTCTTTTACATTGAACTTGTTTTGATCATAGACTGATTTCCCAATTTCTCTGAGTTCATCTTATAATTTTCTTCTGTTCTCAACTCTTCCTTCTGTTGACTTAATTCAGGGCGATGCTGCTACGTATGTCAATCTCTGGTTGTTGTCTGTTCTTGTTGGTTCTCAGTCCACAGAACTCCCTTTAGGATGTTTTGTAGTGCAGGATTGGCTTTGGCAAAATCCCTTAGCTTCTGTTTGTCTTGGAATGTTTTGATTACACCGTGATATTTGATTGATATTTTTGCTGGATAAAGGATTCTTGGTTGGCAATTTTTGTCTTTCAGGGTTTTTTAAATGTTTCCACATTGTCTTCTTGCTTGCATGGTTTCTGCTGAGAGATCTGAGCTTAATCTGACTTCCTTGCTTTTGTATGTGACACTTCTGTTTTCCCTGGCTGCTTTCAGAAGTGTCTCCTATCTTTGATTTTTAAGAGCTTGACGTGATATGTCTTGGTGATTTTCTTTTGGGGTCTGTCCTTCTCAGGGTTCGTTGAACTTCTTGAATGTTTATCTTTTCACTTTTCAGGATTTAAAATTTTCTTCCAGCAGTTCTTCAACTATTTCCTCTGTGGACTTCTTGTTCTGGAATGCCGATAATTCTTCATGTTGTCCAACATGAATTTAGACCATCTTCAGAATTTTTTTATCCTTTTTTGTGCTTATTTTTCTATCTTAGTGATATTCAGAGATTTGTCTTCCAGCTCACTGGTTCTGCCTTCCATCTCATGTATTCTACTCCACTGCCCTTTCAGAATGTTCTCTATTTCTGTTATTTTGTTATTGATCATTTGGACCTCTTTCTATAGGTTTTGAATTGTTTCCAATGCTGT
>NW_006417151.1:4525-5011 GCF_000296735.1 Chrysochloris asiatica | reverse complement strand
CAACTCAATATGGATTAAAGACCTAAATTTGAATCCCAAAATTATGAAGGCCATGACTGAAAACCAGGGTCAAATGTGAGGGCACTAATTCAGGGTATACACAGCTACCAAACATTTTGAAAATTACACAAACTAAAGTAGACAAAATAGATGAGTAGGACATAAAAAAAAATTAAAAACGTATGCGCATCAAAAGGCTTCACCAGAAGAGTAAAAAGGAAACTCACAGAATGGGAAAAAATATTTTGCAATGACACATCAGACAAGAGACGCATTTCTAAAATATATGGGTAACTACAACACCTCTACAAGAAAAAGACAAATAACCTAATTAAAAAAATGGGCACAGGACATGAACAGACACTTCACCAAGGAGGAGATCCAGGCAGCCAACAAACATATGAAAAATGTTCACGATCACTAGCCGTTTGTTGTGCGGTCCCATTGAGTTGGTACCGACTCATAGTGACCTTATGCACAGCAGAA
>NW_006417151.1:0-879 GCF_000296735.1 Chrysochloris asiatica | reverse complement strand
TGATACAATAGTGAATAATTGTTATCAGGACTGATTGTGAGGGTTGGAAATGTAAAGGTGGACATTTTGTAGCAAAAGGAGGGGAATGGTTGATTTGGCCATCTAGGAGCGGAGGTCCCTGGGACCATCAAGGAAGAAGAGCAGAGAGTGGGACCCTACCCAGAGAAGCAGTGAAGTCAGAGATGGAGGCAGAGACAATGCCCTAGAGAGATGGAGCATTTGGGGACTTTAGACCCAGAGGGGGAGAGGGGCTGTGTGCTGACAACCAGGGGGCAGGCTTACAGGATGTACCCTGTGGTTGGTTGATGATGCATGGAGGGGATTGTATAACAATGGCAATGAAACGATACACGATAGGATGAATGTAAAGCTAATGTTCTCCCATGTAAACTATCACATAATTCACAATAAAACATTAAGAAACAAAACAAAACCCACCAAAACAACTATATGGGATTAAAGAGACAGCAGCAATGCACATATTAAATAGGGACCTTATGGAGTTGTGAGTTTTTGTTACTGGGGAGGGAATAATTCAGAAAGGAGGGTGAGAATGATTGCATAATTCATAGAATATAACTAATGTCACTGAATTGTATATGTAGAATGGTTGAATTGATGTGTGTTTTGCTTGCATATTCTCAATAACAACAACAAAAATAATAATTTTAGACAAAATAGTTATTATGGATTGAATTGTACCCTCCAAAACTATGTGTTGTAAATCCTAACCCTTATTATCTGTTATAATCACATTTGAGAATGTGATTAGTATAGGAAATGTCTTAAATTAATTTCTTTTTGGGATATGTTGTTGTTGTTGTTAAGTGCCATCGAGTCGGGTCCGACCCATAGCGACCCTGTACAGGGTTTCCGAGG
>NW_006417150.1:2529-4066 GCF_000296735.1 Chrysochloris asiatica | reverse complement strand
ATGTTATCCAGCATGTATCTTAGATTGTCCTCAGATTGTTTTATCCTTTTAGCTGTTTGGTGTTCTATCTTGGCCACACTGAGAGATTTGCCTTCTAGTTTGTTAGTTCTGGCTTCCATCTCTTCTAGTCTGTTCCTTTCCCCTTTCAGGCTGTTGTCTGTTTCTGATATCCTATTATTGATCACCTGGACATATTTTTGCAGGTTTTAAATTGTTTCCAATGCTGTGTCAATACTATTAGAAGATTGTTCCTGTAGTACTTTCCTTACTTCTTCCTTATTTTTCTTGGACCACTTTCAGACTATTTGAATTTGTTTCCATATCATTTTTCTGAATTCCCTCTCAGGCAAAACCATAAAATGCTCTTCCTCCTCTATAAAACATTTGTCTGTCTCCAACTCATTTGTATCTGCTGCCCTCTTCTGCCTTTGGACATGTTTCAATAGTGTTAATTGTTTCTGGTTGGGCAGGATTATTCTTATTTTGTTGTAATTATTATTGATATGATCAGGAGATAGGCGTCTCTTGTTTTCTGTATTATGTATTAGGTGTGGTTAGGTCTTGTCTACATTGAGACCGTGGCGTGAGAGCATGCTTGGAGCCTCAGGGGGCAGGGCCTTTGCACACAGTGCATCAGGGGGCGGGGCTGGTGCATGCGGTGCATTGGGGGCGGGGCCGGCGTGTGGAGTTTTGCGGGGACCAGGTCTGTGTGAGTGGTGCAGTGGTGTTGGGGCCAGCGGGACACGAGGCTCAAAGGGGGAGTGCGATGGGGGAGCACTTCAAGGGGGAGTGTGATGGGGAAATGCCGGTCAATCTGGCGGGGTGGAGGCCACTTGGGCGGGCAGGTGGAGTCTGCATCTGATGACGTCAGAGAGTTACTATCTTTCTCCTGCTCTCTGTGCCTTGGTTAACCTGCTTTTCCTGCCTACTACACACTTTGAGATTTCAAGCTAGGGCAGAGAACCCTCCTCCCCCTCCCTTTTTCTTTTTTTTTTTTTTTTTTCAGTCTCCTGTGGCTTTGTCCGCTTGAGATTCCACTTTACTGGACGTGCAGCTCTCTGTATGGGCTGGCTCCAGTCCGTCCCTCAAAGCTCTACAGGGGTTGGGGCAGTTGCTGCCCACAGTGGCGAGTGAAAGTTCAAATTACCAGAAAATCCTTCATGGTGTGAGTTTTTAAAAAGTGCGTGAGTTTTATGGTGGTTGGAAGGTTCTGAGTCCGCTACAGGACGGCCTCCTTCATGAGGTCTCCCTCTTTGTCCCTGGAGCCCCTCTTATCTGTGTCATCTTGCCACAGTGGGGTACTGGAAGTCTCATGCCCTTTCTTTTTATCAGCTGCATGCTTCACTCTCCACATTGTAGGGCTTAGCTCATCACTTCATTGCTGTTTCTTCCTCACTTCCCCTTATCAGTGACAAGCGTGGTCACCAATCAGAGCGTGTATTCCCATTGAGTCTTATTCTTAGAAGGGAGCTTCCACTGAGGGTACCTGACCACTTGCCTTGATGTTTCCTGAGCAAGCAACTTGTTTGTTCTTGTA
>NW_006417150.1:0-584 GCF_000296735.1 Chrysochloris asiatica | reverse complement strand
CTTTTGATTTCCTTTGGTTCTGTTGTGACATCACCCATGTGGGTTGTAATGTGTATTATTTGTGTTTTTTCCCTCTTTTTTTTTTTTTTTAAATTAGGTTTGCCAATGGTTTGTCAATTTTGTCAATCCTTTCAAAGAACCAGCTTCTTGTCCTGTTGATTCTTTCTATAGTTTTACTATTTTCTGTCTCATTTATTTCTGCTCTAATCTTTATTATTCTTTTCTTTTAGTGCCTATAGGTTCCCAATATTAGTCTGTTTCTAATTGTTGTAGATGCTGTGTTAATGTGTTAATTTTGATTCTTTCTTCTTTTTGCATGTGTGCATTTATTGCAATAAATTGTCCTCTCAGCACCACTTTCACCATGTCTCAATGGTTTTAGTATGTTATGTTTTTGTTCTCATTTGTTTCTGGGTACTTTATGAATTCACATTTAATTTCTTGTACTACCCAGCCGCTTTTCAGCACGGTGTTATATGTTTTGTTTCATACATATATACATACAAATGAAGTACATAAAAACACATTTAAAAATAAATCCGTATAAAGCTGTGGTTCCTTGTAACTGCAATATGTTGTAATTT
>NW_006417149.1:3505-4069 GCF_000296735.1 Chrysochloris asiatica | reverse complement strand
GATCTTCCTTATTCACTGTCCAACTTTCGCATCCATATGAGGCTATTGAAAATATCATGGCTTGGGTCAGGCGTACCTTAGTCCTCAAGGTGACATATCTGGTCTTCAACACTTTAAAAAGTTCCTGTGCAGCAGATCTTAAATAGACAATGTAAATGTGAGAGAAAGATGAGGCTTTCTGCTCCTGCAAAGACTTAAATCTTTGGTAACCTTGTACTGATTTGCTATGAGTTGGAATCGATTCAAAGACACTTAACAACAACAACCAACTATGTAAATAGTTTTTAAGATGACATCTAAAAAATTATGGCAAGCCAATCAGATACATTTATTGTATAAAATGGCATTTTAAATTATGGAAAAGTAGTTTCCATGTAGTTAATTCTGACTCATGGATTTCAAAGTAGAACTGTGTGCCACAGGATTTTCAGTGACTGATTTTTAAGAAGTAGATATAACCATGTCTTTCTTTAGGTTTCTAGCTGAGGTCATTAACTGCTTACATCATCTAGAGACTCCAGAATGAAAGGGAAAAAGAGTACATAAATATATATATATATATAT
>NW_006417149.1:1087-2920 GCF_000296735.1 Chrysochloris asiatica | reverse complement strand
TATATAAATTCCCATTTAATACAATATGATAAATGAGACACATCTCATCAATAAATGTTGCATTATTTTCATAAGTATTGCTTTAATAGAGGTGTAAGGGTAATAATAAAATTATTGTGGTTAGGTGCCATCAAGTCATTTCCAACTCATAGCAACCCTATGCACAACAGAAAGAAACTATACCTGGTCTTCCACCACCCTCACAATTTTTGTTTCACTTGAGTAGTAATATTAGGAATATTAAAATTATAGATATTTTGATTAAGTCTAAGATTGTGAAAATTAATGTGTTAATCAGGGTTGGTAGCTCTGAATTCTTAAAATAAGTAAAAACACAATAGGACTAAAATTTTAAAAGGACTATAATCCAATTGATTAGCTAAAATGTAGCTTGTGGATGAGGGGAGAATTCCAAAATCAACTGATATTTAATATGTATAGGTTAAACCTATTTCCATAGGAGAGAATCATATGTATGTTGTTGTTGTGAGATGGCCTGTGGATTCTGACTCATGGTGACCCTGTGTATGGTTTTCTAGAGTGTCAGGTGAGTTTGAAGTGCTCCATCATATTAACAGACGAATGCTCATCCTACCAGGAATCATCATATATATAAAGCATGGATTTTTAGCATAACATTGGAATCTTCTTGATTTATATTAAAATATTTTAGAATTAATCAGTGATGGATATGTAAATCAACTATTTCATGTGCATAAAGTTAAACAGATTCAAATGTCTTCCTTTTTTCCTTTACATAACCTTGATGCATTTTTTAAAGATGTAGGCATTTGACATTATGGTCAATAATATTGTTACTATTGAATGACAGAGTTGAAATCCATTGCATTAAAGAATAAAATATGAGTAATATATAAAATTAAAAATAAGCTTTTCTTATGATCATAAGTTAAATCCAAGTAAAAAGTTTAAAATGCTTTAGAAATTGTGGCAGGAATTGTTCTCCTCTTCTCTGGGACTTTACCCATTAAGTAGCCATTGACCAAAGAATCTTTTGTTTTCCAATCTTGCTATATAGTCACTTGCATATTGCTCAGCATCCTAGTGTTTCCTGCACTAATTGGTGCTGTCACTTAGAGCATCTCCCTTCCCCACTCTCCTAGCATGAATTAGTAGAATACTCTGTTAGCACCATTCAGCTAAACAGAAAACGAAGGCAGATTTACTAATACATAATTATGAGCATGCAAAAAAAAAACACAAAATAATACCCTATAATTTTCGCACTGTTTTATTCAGTTTTCCTTCATTTAGTTATGCTTGTTTATATTATGATTCTACTTTAATTAAATCTTCATTATACAGGTTAATGACTGTTTTTTCTCTATAATAAAACTCAACAGTGCTTCTTGATTATATTATATTGGTAATGATATTTTACTTGGGTAGATGGGTAAACATAAAAGTATAAAGACATTTTTAATTAGCTGATTTTTTATTGAGGGACAAAGCAGCAATTAGTGTACTAGTAGAAAAAAATTTCCTAAATATGATTTTAAAGTGGCAAAAATTTTTTGCATGTAGCAACTTTATTAATTCCTTACTTGATATTTTTTCACAATAGTCTGATAAGATTTTGGGTGCCGTCAAGTCTGTTCCTACTCATAGCAACACTATACACAACAGAACAAAACACTCCCCAATCCTACACCATCCTCAAAAGTACTGCTATGTTCGAGCCCTGTGTTACGGCCACCAGCTATCTTATTGAGCCAATTTTTGCCATCAATCAGTATTATTTGGAGTCTTCTGTTTTGTTTTTTCTATAATATCCTTCTCCAGGGATTGAGTCCTCCTGACAACATGTCCAAA
>NW_006417149.1:0-552 GCF_000296735.1 Chrysochloris asiatica | reverse complement strand
GCTGTGTGGATCATGACAAATTATGTATAGAATTATAAAGAATAGATATTGCAGAACACTTCATTGTGCTCTTGAAGAACTTGTACACAGAGAAGCAGGCAGTCGTTAGAATGGAACAAGGGGATACTGAATGGATTAAAACCAGAAAAGGTGTGTCAGGGTTGTACCCTTTCAGTATACTTATTCAATTTGTATGGTGCAGAAGTAATGTTAAAGGCTGGATTATATGAAGAAGAACATGGCATCAAGATTGGAGGAAGACTCATTAACAACCTGCGATATGCAGATAATGTTTGCTGGACATGAAGAATGTTTAAAATGTGTACTAATAAAGATCAGAGACTACAACCTTCAGTATGAATTACAGTTCAGTGTAAAAAGAAAAACAAAAATACTCACAACTGTACTGATAAATAATATCATGACAAATAGAGAAAACAGTGAAATTGTCAAAGACTTAATTTTGATTGTTGTTGTTAAGTGTCTTTGAGTTGGTTCCAATTCATAGCGACCCAATATAGGGTTTCCACAGAGCTGCTGGTGAGGTTGAAC
>NW_006417148.1:1627-3892 GCF_000296735.1 Chrysochloris asiatica | reverse complement strand
GGGGAAAGTAAAATCTCCACTGAATAATTTCCAGTCTGTTGGGACCAGGCTGATAAAAGGAAGTGGGGATAAGACTTTTGTGGTACAATAGTGAATAATTGCCATCAGGACTGACTGTGAGGGTAGGAAATACAGAGGTATATGTTTTTTGACAAAAGGAGAAGAGTGATTGATTTTGTAGCCCAGGAGTGGAGGTCCCTGGGACCAGCAAGTGAGAAGAATGGAGAGTGGGACACCACCCAGAGAGGCAATGACACCAGGGATGGAGAGAGAGACAATGACATGGACAGATGGAGCAGCTGGGGGCACTGGACTCAGGGAGGGAGAAGGACTGTGTGTTGGTGGCCGGAGGACGGGCTTGTGTAGTGTACCCTTTGGTTATTTGATGATGAATGGAAGGGATTATCATCTTTGCAATGAAACGAAATACAATAGGATGAGTGTAAATCTGATATTCTCCCATGTCAACCTCACAATAAAAACTTAAAAAACAAAAAACTGAAATATTGGAAAACAGGAACTTTTAAAGTTAAAAAGCTTGTTGGGAGAAATGGAAAAGCTGATCTTCAAATTCAAGGGACTCTCAATAGCCAAAATTATATTTAAAAAGAACAGTGTAGCTGACATAGAAAATTTAATTCAAAACATACTTTAAAGCTACAGTAATAAAGTGTGATATTGGACAAATATTGAAAGAACAGAAATTCAATTTCAGAAATTAATAAAATCATTTATCCAACATCATCCTTAGTTTCATGTTTTTGAATGTTATTGTGAATTTCAGAATGCCTAGATCTTAGGTTTGGAATGACTTACTGTTACTTTTCAAAGAACCATTAAAAATTATACTTCCTATCCAGAGGGCATGGAGAAAGGTAGAATCTCCACTGAATAGTATCCATTCTATCTAGGAGGGGCTGATGAAAGGAAATGTGGATAGGTGTCTTGTGATACAATAATGAATAATTGTTATCAGGACTGATTGTTAGTGTTGGAAATGTAAAGGTAGACATTTTGTAGCAAGGATGGGAGTGATTAACTTTGCAGTCTAGGAACAGAAGTCCCTGGGACCATCAAGGGAGAAGAGTGGAGAGCGGGACCCTACCCAGAGAAGCAGTGATGCCAGAGATGGAGGCAGAGACTATGATGTGGAGAGATGGAGCAACTGGGGACTTTAGACACAGAGAGGGAGAGGGGCTGTGTGCTGACAACGGGGGAGCAGGCTTGTAGTGTATACCCTTTGGTTGGTTGATGATGCATGGAGGGGATTGTAACCATGGCAATGAAATGATATAAGATAGGATGAATGTAAAACTAATGTTCTCCCATGTAAACTATCACATAATTCACAATAAACCATTAATATATATATACTTCCTATGAATATGTATGAGATTAGAACTCCCCTATATCTACCATTAAAATAAGAATTTGAAGCATTCTTTTTCTAGGTTTTGAAATAGAGTGTAAAAGACAGTTGTCCTTACAGACTTCTGAAGAATCTCACAGAATTGGTAAATGGTGCTTCAGTAGAACATGGAAAACAACTCTGCAGTATTCAAATCTGTTTAGTTATGAGTAATAGAGTCTTTAGGCAATCTAGTTTAGGCAAGTAGAGGCATTCATTATCTCACAGAACTGTGGGAACATTGAAGAAGTTACAGAATCAGGTCTTCAGGAATGAACCCCACCATACTATCTTCTATTTCTCTTGGTTGGTTTTATAAAAACTAAATTTTACATATAAATGTGATTTACTGCAGCATTCTTTTCATTTTTTAGTTTTGTTTCTGTCTGAGTAGAGAATCAAACCTAACAGATTGATTTTACAGTTACAAACAGATACAATACTGGAGGCACTCTCTCATTTATGCCAAGAAATTTGGAAGAGAGCTACCTGGCTAACTGATTGAAAGAGATCCATATTTGTGCACATTCCAAAGACAGGTGGCTCAATGGAATATGGAAATCATCCAACAATATCATCACTATCTCATAAAGTATAATTTTGCTAAAGATGATCCAAAAATGATTACAACATTACAGTAACAGGGAACTTTCAGAGATTCAAGCCGGATTCAGAGGAGATTGTTGCATAAATGATATCATTATAGCTGAAAGCAGAGAATACCAGAAAGATGTTGGTTGTTGTTGTTGTTAAGTGCCGTCGAGTTGGTTCTCACAGTGACCCTGCACTGGATTTCCTAGGAGTAGTCAACCTGGTGGTTAAAGCCAACATTGCAGTCTACAGCATTAACCCACATC
>NW_006417148.1:0-682 GCF_000296735.1 Chrysochloris asiatica | reverse complement strand
AAAAAAAAAAAATCACAGCCGAGAAAATCCAGTGGCGCTCTGCTCTGGAATACATGGATCACCGTGGAACTTATGTGATGGCAATGAGTAGGAAACATTTTATGGCCTGGAAAGAACTTTGTTTCTGGCAGAAAGATCCTCCGACATTATTAGATGAACTGAAGGACCCTAACAGAAGATCCTACCAGGGATCCCTGCCACTACCTACTACCTATTTACTGAATTCTCAAAGGCCAGCTCATTCCCACCCCCTCAAAGCCTTCTGAAACCCAGTTTCCTTCAAGAGCAACCTGGGGTCTTTAACTTACATCAGGTCAAAAGAAGTGCCATGTCCTTTTTCTTCTTTCCAATGCAGTGCACAGAGCACAGTAATCAGTAAATAAATACTGGCTAGTTCCTTTTAGACCAAAATTACATCATATTGAATTGACTCTGCATAAAAATGACACTTCAGTCTTCGTATCCACAGAAAAATGACAGCGCCTCTGGTTTGAGCACTATCATAACAGCATCTGTCTCCCCCTGCTGGAAATAGAAGATATTCTCTGCAGATACGACAGATTTTTATGGATGCTTGGCTGTTAAGAAACAAATTACAGATGATTTTTGATTTATGATTGAGTGGAGTTACAACAAACTGCATTTAGAACCATATTTTGCGGGTACATCTTAAAAAAAATAT
>NW_006417147.1:3375-3960 GCF_000296735.1 Chrysochloris asiatica | reverse complement strand
GCTGTGTCAATCTTGTTTGATTGCTCTTATAGTATTTTCATGACTACTTCTTTGTTTTCCTCCACCCCTTTTCGGAGCATTTCAATTTGTTTCCATATCATTCTTCTGAAATCCTTCTTAGACAAATCCAAAACCTGCTCTTTCTCTTCTGCGGAGCCTTTGTCTGTCTCCAGTGTATTTGTCTCAGTTACTCTTTTCTGTTTTTGGACATTTAGAGATTGTTTGTTGTGTTTGAGATCTTGTTTGTTATTTCTAGTAGTTATGTGGGGTTTTTAATGCTTAAATGGCTGTTTGTTATTGTGCTATTCAGCCTACTTGGTGTCTCCTGGTGAATATGATCAGAAGATAGACTCCCCTTTTTGCATGTAATGCTTAGCAGCTCTTATTGGCTCTGTGTCAATGCAGAATATTATGGGTTATGCTTGTAGCTTGGCTATATGGCACTATTTCTGTCTCTTCTTGGGTAGTGTAAGGCAAAAAAGCTCCCACCTCCAGGAAAAATGTGTGATCAAAGAGACCAAAAGCAGAAGCAATATAAAAGCAGAGACAAAGACCACCACTTTGAAACAAAAATAAATCTGTGGC
>NW_006417147.1:0-589 GCF_000296735.1 Chrysochloris asiatica | reverse complement strand
TTACCAAACATGATAGATATCCTTCCCCAGCAACTGGTCCCTCCTGACAATATGTCCGAAGTATGAGATACCAAGTTTGGCCATCCTGGAATCCAAGCAACTACTTGCTACACTTTTTCCAACACAGATCTGTTGGTTCTTTTGGCAGCCCATGGCACTTTCAATATTCTCTTTCAACACCATAACTCAAAAGCATCAATTCTTCTATGTTCTTCCTTATTCACTGTCCACCTTTCACATGCATATGAGGTTATTGAAAATACCACAGCTTGGGTCAGGTGCACCTTAGTCTTTAAGCTGACATCTTTGCTCTTCAACACTATAAAAAGGTCTTGTGCAGCAGATTTTCCTAAGGCAATACATCATTTGATTTCTTGACTGCTGCTTCCATGAGTGTTGATAGTTGTTCCAAGAAGAATGAAGTCCTTGAGAACTTCAATATTTTTTCTGTTGATAAGAATGTTATTTATTGGTCCTGTGGTGAGGATTTTTGTTTTCTTGGCATTGAGATGCAATTCATAGCAAAGGCCGTGCTCTTTGATCTTCATCAGTAAGTATTTTAAGTCCTCTTCACTTTCAGCAAGCAAGG
>NW_006417146.1:1638-2768 GCF_000296735.1 Chrysochloris asiatica | reverse complement strand
TGCATAGATTTATAGCATTGGAAATTCTATATGAGGTTGTTATAATTTGGAACCGACTCAGCAACACTTAACACTTTGCAAAATCTTTCAATGAATTCCAGTAATGTTCCTGCTGATCCTTTGGGTTTCTCCATCTATAGTAGGGTTGGGGAATGTCCAGCCCAACGGCCATATAAGGCCCACAAAATCATGTGGTCTGAACCTGCCAATGCAACTACTGTTCATCACATTAGGGGTGAGTGAATTAAATGTTTGGCCAAATATAGCAGGTTAATTCTTAAGTTAATAATTTTGTATGGACTGTGAATGTTGTTATAAGTTTTGGCAGAAAAAAGGTTCCCAACCCCAGATGTATAGGATCTTATCATCTACAGAGTTTGACTTCTTCTTTACCGCCATGGATTCCTTAAATTTCCTTTTCTTGCCGCATGCTCTTGTTAAGTGCTGAAGAGTTGTGACCCTATATAGGTTTTCCAAGGAGTAGCTGGTGGGTTTGGGCCACCAACCATATGGTTATCCATCTATTATTTATCCCATGGCACTATACCAGGAATCCTTATAGCTCTAAGACTTCCAGCAAAATATTGAATAGGAATGATGATAAAGGGCATCCTTGTCTAATTCCTGTTCACATCATCATCTCTGCATCCATCACTGTTTCTCGGGTTAGGGTTCCACACTCAACTCTTTTTCCTTACTGGTCCGAGGAACCTCTGCTCTTGGACTGTAAAATCAGCCACTCTCCTCCTTTTGTTACAAAATGTCTACCATTACATTCGCAAAACTCACAGTCAGTCCTAATAGCAATTAGTCACTATTGAAGCACAAGAGTCTTATCCCCATCTCTTTTTATCAGCCCTGTCCAGATAGGTTGGAAACCACTCAGTGGAGATTCTACCTTCCCACACACCCTCTGGAACTAGGCTCCCTCTTGAAAGCCAGTCACTTATTGCCTTTGTAGCCCCCCAATTTTGGGTAGCCAATGTCCAAGTTGCCCATCCCTGTCAATCCTGTGTACTGAGGGGGTGGTAATGATCCTTGCTGTAAAGATTTGATCCCTCGTTTGAGCTACTACATCCATAAGTATAGGTCAAGTAGTAGATTACTCTTTTTTTTCCTCTTTTTTCTTC
>NW_006417146.1:0-473 GCF_000296735.1 Chrysochloris asiatica | reverse complement strand
ACTGTTTTGACCACTGTAGCCATGTAGTAGATTTTGAAATCAGGGACTGAGAGGCTTCCAACCTTGTTCTTTTCTTGAGCAGTGCTTTGCTTATCCTTGGTCTCTTTCCTTTCCATATAAAGTTTGTAATTGTTTTTTTCCATCTCTCTGAAGAATGTCCTCGGAATCTGGATTGGGATTGCATTATATGTGTAAATTGCTTTGGGTAGTATTGACATTTTCACAGTGTTAAGTCTTCCTATCCAGAGGCATGGTATAGTCTTCCATTTTTGTAGGTCTCTTTTGGTTTCTTGTAGTAGTGTTCTGTAGTTTTCTTTGTTTCTCTGGTTACATTTGTTCCTAGATAATTCATCCTTTGGGTGGCTATTGTAAATGGTATTGCTTTCCTAATGTCCTTTTCAGCGCTGTCATTGTTACAACAGAGGAATCCAACTGATTTTGTATGTTGATCTTACACCCTGCCACTTTGCTGA
>NW_006417145.1:2083-2811 GCF_000296735.1 Chrysochloris asiatica | reverse complement strand
CATCAACTGAAGAATGGATAAACAAACTGTGGTACATACACAATGGAATACTATGCTACCTTGAAAAACAACAAGGAAGCTACAAACCACCACATAACATGGATGAACTTTGAGGACATTATGCTAAGTGAAATCAGAAAGTCATAAAAGGAGAAATACTGCATAGGACCATTATTGTAAAAGAGTAAGAAAAAGAACCCACAATACAAGGGGAAAAAATTATATATATGTTTGCTGATCACCAGGATATATGGGATGAGAGGAGGGGAGGGAGGGGAAGATAGAGCACAGGGTAGCCTGGGGGCAGGGGAGGGGTGGAGGTGGGGTGTAGGGACATTACACAAGAAGGGGGAGGGAAATGGAAGAACAAGGCTGATGGGAGAACAGGCAGGTTTGCATGGGCTCAGTGGAACAGAGGTAAATAATGATGTATGCACAACCTTGGAACAACAGTAATTATTAAGGGAAGTATTTCCCATTACTTCTGAGAATCACGTGGACATATCAAGTCAGTTCAAAGCATGCCATTTCTACCTCTCATTTTAAAATATGAATGACTATAATAAATATGGCCTTGGTGATAGAAATGGTGCTGGAGATCGAATGGTAGAATTTTGCAAGACCAGTGACTTATTCATTGCAAATACCATTTTTTAAATGACTACACACATGGACCTCACCAGATGGAATACACAGAACCCAAATTGACTACATCTGTGGGAAGAGAC
>NW_006417145.1:0-597 GCF_000296735.1 Chrysochloris asiatica | reverse complement strand
ATACAATTCAAAAGCATAAGATGAGCAAGGAGGAGGAATGGGAACAAGAAACAGGGAGGAGATGGGATCACTGATTCTACATTGAGGGAATAGCAATTATTGAGATGAAATGAATGGTATGTTTTGCTGAATGTAAAACAGATGACTTGCCCTGAAAACGTTTACTCTATATATAACAAAAAGTTTTTTAAAAAATCTTAAATAATCCTCTACTTAATCATTTCATCTTTTAAAAGGAATTTCAAGGTCAAAACTGTGTTTTCTCAATAACAGATACAACGATTTCTCATAAAAGGAACCCTGTGGGTTAGGTGTTGGGCAGCTAACTGCAAGGTCAAACCCATCAGCTGCTCCAAGAGAGAAAGATGAGGTGGCCAGCTCCTGAAAAGATTTATAATTACAATTCTGAGTGGAAATCTAGTGGATGGTGGTGTTTTGTTTTGTTTTCTCATAAAAATGCACCCATTTAGGAGGCAGGGCTTGATGGTGGATTGGTTAGGGGGCAGTGAAATTAGTTCACCAATATCACAGAATACCAGGTGAAGAGGGTTCAGTGCAGAGCTCCAAAAACTCTGAACCACATATCTTGGAATATTT
>NW_006417144.1:3422-4988 GCF_000296735.1 Chrysochloris asiatica | reverse complement strand
ACAAGTTGGTTCTGATTCATAGCGACCCAGTATAGGGTTCCTGAAGAGCAAGTGGTAAGTTTGAAGCGATCTTGCAGTCCTGTACTTATCCTACAACACCACACCAGAAGTCCCAGGCATTAGTGAGATGAAATGGATGAGTATTGACCCTTTTGAGTCAAACAGTGATATGGTTTACAATGCTGGCAATCACAAATTGAAGAGAAATAGCATCACGTTCATTGTCAAAAAGAACATTTCAAGATCTATCTTGAAATACAATACTGTTTGTGGTGGGAGTATGGCACTGTGGGTTAATACACTGGACTGCAGGGTCCATTTGAATCACAATGCCGGTGGTTGAAGCTCACCAGCTGCTCCTTGGAAACCCTATACAGAATCTCTATGGATCAGAACTGACTCAGTGACACTTAATAACAACAACAAGGTAGACCAGGTAGTACAGCTATCATTCAAATTTATACAACAATCAATAAAACCAGTGTGAAGAAACTAAAGAATTATCCTAACTTCTTCAGGCTGAAATTGATCAAACATGCAATCGAGATGCATCGATAATTACTGATGATTAGAATGAGAACATTGGAAGCAAAGAGGAAGGATCAGTACTTTGAAAATGAGGCCTTGATGATAGAAATGATGCTGTAGATCTCATGATAGAGTTTTACTATTTATTTATAATGTTTTATTGTGAATTATGTGATAGTTTACATGGGAGATTATTAGCTTTACATTCATCCTATCATATATCGTTTCATTGCCATGGTTACAATCCACTCCGTGCATCATCAACCAACCAGAGAGTATACCCTGCAAGCCTGCCCTGCGGTCGACAGCACACAGCCCCTCTCCTTCTTTGGGTCTAGAGTCCCCAGTCATTCCATCTCTCCATGTCTTTGTCTCTGCCTCCCTTTCTGGTGTCACTGTTTCTCTGGGTTGGGTCCCACACTCCACTCTTCTCCCTTGATGGTCCCAGGGACCTCTGCTCCTAGACTGCAAAGTCAATCACTCCCCTCCTTTTGCTATAAAACATCTACCTTTACATTTCCAACCCTCACAGTCAGTCTTGATAGTAATTATTCACTATTGTACCACAAGAGACCTGTCCCCATCTCCTTTCACCAGCCCTGCCTAGAAAGATTGAATAGCATTCAATGGAGATTCTACCTTCCTCTGCGCCCTCTGGATCTAGGCTCCCTCTTGAAAGCTTGTAAGCCAGTCACTTCTTGCCTTTGTAGTCCCCTAATTTTGGGCAACCAAAATTGCCCATCCCTGTGTACCCTTGTACGGAGGGGGTGGGAATGATCCTCACTGTAAAGATTTGTTCCCTCTTTTGAGCTACTGCAACCATAGGTGTAGGTCAAGTTCATAAAATTGTATCTGATTACCTTGTTTCCTCTCCTTTTTTCTTATAGTTGAGTTCTGATCATCCAGCCATTGAAGCCAGGTCAAGTGTGTATTATATGCAAGCGTGGGTGTTCTTGTGCATATCCCCTCACTTCTTATCAGCTGGATGCTTCACTCTCCACTCTAGTCCTCTGTGGCTATGTCACTGACTCTGGGTCC
>NW_006417144.1:1844-2514 GCF_000296735.1 Chrysochloris asiatica | reverse complement strand
TTGCGTATTCCATTGAGTCTTAGTCTTGGAAGATGGCTTGCCCTGGGGGACCTGACCACTTGCCTTGATGTCTCCTGGGCAAGCAACTTGCTTGTTCTTGTAGTAATCAGTCGGACTGCCTATATTATTTTGTATTTTTTCTGTTGGTCTTTCTTTCCAGAAGTATCTTCTAGCTGCTCAAGGCTGGTCTGCTCATCCTTTGAAGTGGAAATTTCCCACCTCAGATGATTCTGGATAGGGTTCAGAATTCCACCTATGGTCTTATATAATGCAGAGTCTCCACAGGAAGCCTCCTTCATTAGGCTTGTTGTATCCCCATTTTAGGTATTCCAATCAGTTTTAGGCAGAAGACGGACTTACAAACTTTCTATGGTGATGTTTCTGGCTATTCCTTTCTCTCCCCCTCCAGGGTCTATTTTATAATGGTATGCAAGGGAAACCAAGATTCAAAAGACAGCCAAACATCTTAACATTATTTCCCCCTTTTACCCATTCCAACCATGCCTCAATCCCAGTATCCCAGAGCCCTGTTTTTCCAAGGTTGTGCATACATCATTATTTACCTCTGTCCCACTTAGCCATGCAAACCTGCCTAATTATTCTCCCATCTGCCTTGTTTTTCCATTCCCGTCACCCTTCTTGTGTATTGTCCCCCTCCCCTGCACCCAAA
>NW_006417144.1:0-1245 GCF_000296735.1 Chrysochloris asiatica | reverse complement strand
CACACTGGAGTCCTGGTGTGGTGCTGTGGGTTAATGCGCCAGACTGCAAAGCCATTTGAACTGCAAGGTTGGTGGTTTAAGCTCACCAGCTTTTCCTTGGAAACCCTATACAGGGCCGCTATGGGTCAGAACTGACTCAATAGCACTTAACAACACCACCTAGATTTAGAGAGCAACTCAAAAAGAGATTTCACACATAATGACTGAAGACCAGAGGAATTGTGGGATGACATCAAGAACATCATATAGGAAGAAAGCAAAAGGTCATTAAAAAGAAAGGACAGAAACAAAAGACCAAAGTGGATATCAGGAGAAACTCTGAAACTTGTTCTTGAATATAGAGTAATAAAACGAATGGAAGTAAGGGTGACATAACAGAGCTGAACAGAAAATTTCAAAGGGCAGCTTGAAAAAACAAAGTACTATAATGAGATGTGCAAAGATCTGGAGTTAGAAAACAAAAAGAGAAAAGAATACACTCAGGATTTCTCAAGCTGAAAGAACATAAGAAAAAATCCAAGTGTCAATTGATGGTATTGAAGGATTCTATTGGCAAAATGATACAATCAAGATGGCGGATCAGATAGACCTGCCAAGAAATTTGGAAGACAACTATCTGGCCAACTGATTGGAAAAGATCTGTATTTGTGCCCATTCCAAAGAGAGGTGACCCAAGGGAATGCAGAACTCATGGGACAATCTCTTTGATATCTCATGTGAGTAAAGTTTTTCTGGAGGTAATACAGAAATGGCTACAATCATACATTGACAGAAAACTTCCAGAGGTTCAAGTTGGATTCAGAAGAGGCTGTGGAACAAGGGATATCATTGCTGATGTCTGATGGATTTTGGCTGAAAGCAGAGAATATGACAAAGATGTTTACTTATGCTTTATTGACTACACAAAGGCTTTCAATTGTGTGGATCATGACAAGCTATGGACAGCACTGTGATGTAAGAGTATTCCAGAACACTTAATTGTGCTCATGAGGAATCTGTACCTGGACCAAGAAGCAGTTGTTCGGACAGAACATGGGAACACTGAATGTTTTGAAATTAAGAAAGGTGTGCAATAAGGTTGTATTCTTTCACCATACTTATTCAAACTATATGCTGAGCAAACAATCCTAGAAGCTGGGTTCTTTAAAGAAAAACGTGGCATCAGGATTGGAGGAAGACTCATTAACAACCTGCAATATGCAGATGATGTAACCTTGCTTACTGAAAGTGAAGAAGACTTAAAAT
>NW_006417143.1:2724-4196 GCF_000296735.1 Chrysochloris asiatica | reverse complement strand
AAAGAAAATAAAATCCTCACTAGTGGAACAATAAATAACATTGTGATAAATGGAGAAATGATTAAAGATGTCAGCAACATCATTTTACTTGGATCCACAATCAACACTCATGGAAGAAACAGTCAAGAAATCAAATATCGCTCTAGATAAATCTGCTGCACACATCCATTTAAAAATGTTCAAGAGCACAGATGTTAGTTTGAGAACTAGACTGTGCCTGACAAGAGTCATGGTACTTTCAATAGCATCATACACATGACATTATTGAACATAGCTGAATATAGAATAAAGAAGACCATAGAAAATTTGAAGCATTTGAGTTGCAGTTCTGGAGAATATTCTCCTTTGAGGAGAACATTAAAAGTACCATGATCTGCCAGAAGAACAAACATATCTGTGTTAGAAGAAGTGATACAGAATGCTCCTTGGAAGCCAGGGTAGCAAGACTTTATCTCTCATAATTCAGACATGTTGTCAGGAAGGACCAGTCCCTAAAGAATGATGACATCATGCTGTGTGAAACAGAAGGTCAGCAAAAATGAGGAAGACCTCCAATGAGATGTATTTGCATACTGGTGGCAGCAATGGGTTCAAGCTTAACAACTATTATGAGTATGACACAGGAATGAGCAATTTTTTCATTGTGTTGTTCATAAGCTCTCTTAGAGTCGGCATTGATTAGACAGCACCTAACAAGAAAATAAATGAATGAACTCAGCTCATAAAAGTTATGTCAAAATTTATCAATAAAAAATTATGTAAATCTTTACTATAGAAAAAATATCAAAATATAAGTTATTGTTTGTTTCTTGACATAATCTCTACCTAGGTCTATATAATTCTAAATGCAGTATTCCCATCTCCTTATCAATCCCTGGTGAATTCTGCAATCTTGGATTTACACCACTTCAAAATGGCAATTTTAGCTTTCTCCAGGGACTCAAATCCTGTTCCTTTTAAATGTTTGTTGAGTTTGGAGAACAAAATAAAGTCTGAAAGAATAAGATTAGAACAGTAACATGGATGGGACAAGGTTTCCCAATGATATTCTTAAAAGTCAGCCCTAGATACATTCAGACACAAATCAGATACACAAACATGATAGTGAAAAATAACTCTTTAGCATTTTACTGGTATTTTTTTTTTTTCACCAGTACATTATTTTAGGTTTTAAAAACGCATTCTAAACGCTGTTGCTGTTATTGTTAAGTACTGTGGTAAACTGACTTTGCAGTGCGGTGCATTAACTCACAGTGCCACACCGGGACACCTTCTGTGTCCTTTGAGAAAAACTTTTTAAGATTATGCCCTTGGAACCTCTGAAAAACAGGCACTAAAATCTTCGGAACCTTGCATTTCACTCACTCCCTCTTAAGGCACTGTTTAGATTAAGTCCTCTATTCTGAGAAAGTATCTTAACAAGACTAATACTGTTAGAATTTGCCTGTAGTCTCTCCCATTGATCACAGAGA
>NW_006417143.1:0-574 GCF_000296735.1 Chrysochloris asiatica | reverse complement strand
GAAATGGATCTATTGGTTCTTTTGGCAGCCCATGACATTTTCAATACTCTCTTCTACAGGCTTCCTTATTCACTGTCCAGCTTTCACATGCATATGAAGTTATTGAAAATACCATGGCTTGGGTCCTGCGCACCTTAGTCCTCAAGCTGACATCTCTGTTCTTCAACACTTTAAAAGTTCCTGTGCAGCAGATTTGCCCAATGCAATAAGTCGTCTGATCTCTTGACTGCTGCTTCCACAAGTGTTGATAGCTGATCCAAGAAGAATAAAGTCTTTGACAGCTTCAATATTTTCTCCATTGCTAAGAAAGTTGTTTATTGGTCCAGTGGTAAGGATTTTTGTTTTCTTTACATTTAGATGTAATCCATTCAGAAGTTTGTCCTCTTTGAACTTCTTCAGTAATTGTTTTAAGTCCTCTTTACTTTCAACAAGCAAGGTTGTATCATCTGCATATCACAGGTTGTTAATGAGTCTTTCTCCAATCCTGATGCCATGTTTTGCTTCATAGAACCCAGCTTCTCAGATTATTTACAGGTTGAATAAGTATGGTGAAAGAATACAAGCTTGTAGCACA
>NW_006417142.1:3041-4073 GCF_000296735.1 Chrysochloris asiatica | reverse complement strand
ACTATAAGCATTCTTTGAGAAATCGTCTTCATTTTCTTTTTAATCTCTATCATTGTAAGACATTATTCTTCCTTTATGATTTTACCTTACTATCTATGCTGTGGTATTGTGGTTTAATACGGTAGAATGCAGGTCATTTTGAACTGCAAGATAGGCAGTACAAGCTCACCAGCCACTCCCCGGATAACCTATATAGGGTCACTATGGGTCAGAATGAACTCAAAAGTTCTTAACAACATAAGCAACAATCTCTGCTTTCAGGAAAGATCAATCATCTGTGGGAAATGATATCCCTTGTACCATGTCCTTGTCTGATTCCAGCTTGAACAACTGACAGTTCCGTCTTAATGTTCAATTGCAACTGTTTTTGCATTGTTTTTAGGCAAATATTACTTGCATGAGATATTAATTATATTATCCAATACTTTCCTCATTTCATTGGTCTATCTTTCTTTAGAATAAGCACAAATAAAATCTTTTCCAATCAGTTGGCCAAGTAGCTGTCATCAAATTTCTTGGCATTGATTTTGTTGAAAGATTTCAATTTGTATTCTGTTGTTGTTGTTGTTGTTGTTAGGTGTCATCGAGTGGATACCAACCCACAGCGAGATTATGCACAGCAGAATGAAACACTGCCCGATCCTGGGCCAATCTCAAGACTTTTGCTATGCTTAAGTCCATTGATGCTGCCACTGGCCAATTCATCTCATTGAGGGTCTTCCTCTTTTTCTCTGACACTCCACCTGACCAAACATGATATCCATCTACAGCCATTGGTCCTCCTGACAATATGTCCAAAATATGAGAGATGAAGTTTGGCCATCTTGGTCTCCAAGGAGCACATTGGCTGCATTTCTTCCAAAATGGATCTATTGGTTCTTTTGGCAGACCATGGCACTTTCAATAGTCTCCTCCAACACCATAACTCAAAAGCATCAATTCTTCTAAGGTCTTCCTTATTCACTGTCCACCTTCCACATGCATATGAGGTTATTGAAAATCCCGTGGCTTAGGTCAGGCGCACCTTAGTCC
>NW_006417142.1:0-636 GCF_000296735.1 Chrysochloris asiatica | reverse complement strand
GGAAACTAAAAACAACAACAAAAATAATGGATGCAATGTTTACATATTTCATTGCAATTTTGACAGCTTTCAATTTTCCAGATTTATGCTTTATACATTCCATGTTATGGTGATTAATGGATGTTTACAACAATTTCTCCTTTTGAAAAGTGCCTAATGAGCATATGAAGATTTCAAAAGCTTTACTCCATTCACATCATAACAGTAAACTCTACTTTGAAGAGGCAGCACTTCCCATGTCATATTTTGAGTTCCTTCCAATCTAAGGGGCTCATCTTGCTATACAACATCTGAGACCATTCTGGTGCTCTTAATCATATTTCAATATTCAATATTTTGATTCTATCTGATGAGGTTCCTCTGTTATACATAAGGTTTTCAGTGGCTAAATATTCAGAAGTAATCTGTGTCTCCTTCCTAGCTGGTCTTTGTCTGGAAGCTGTATTGAAACCTTCCAGCATGGGTGACCTTCTTAGCATATTAAGTACTGGTGGCATAAATTCCATAATCACAGCAACATGCAAGCCACCACAGTAAGAGAAATTGACTGAAGACTTATGGATGTATAATGCAAAGGCACATATTCATATGGATATGAATATGAATAAGCATTTACATATGAATATATATTGTTAT
>NW_006417141.1:3232-3966 GCF_000296735.1 Chrysochloris asiatica | reverse complement strand
CAAGAGATCCATGCAGCTGGCTTCCCTGAAACTGCCTTGCACACCACAGTTCTAGTATCCTTTTGAAATATGCTCACCTCAAGGGGCACTGCAGATATGTAAAGGAAACAAATGTTTCAGTCTTAACATAGGCAATATGGAACTTAGAGATATATTGTTTGGTCCCAAATCCGGTTAATCAAAATATCACCATATATGATGTTCCTTACCAGGCACATGAAGGTGATAGTCATGTTGGAAACTCCCTTTAGTTGTTACCATTTCACAGCAGTAAGATCCCTCATGCATGATGGTCACTGGGTCAATCAGAAGGACAGGATTCTGGTCAGGTCTGGAGGCCCAGGTTACTCCCATATCAGTACAGTTGGTATCCACTGTCTCATTTCTATCTGTCCTGTAGGCTCTCAGGCAGTAAGTTTGGTCTCTGAGGGTTATCTTCCAAGTCACCATGATGAAGTCCACTGTCAGTGGAATGGGAAGACAGGAGAGCACAATCTTTTCATCCACCTGTACTGACAGTGACGTGATCTCTAGACACGCACACAGAAGGATAGTTTAAAATTTTAACATAAGACCCATGTTTAAATTTATCCATAATAAAGAAAGTTATACTAGAATATGGTTTCAGTGGCAGTCTTGTTCCAGAAATATTAGACTTACATTACCAATTAAATATTCATAAAATGTATACAATATTTTTAATGTTTTAAAAGATTAAAACAATATGTATTACA
>NW_006417141.1:0-652 GCF_000296735.1 Chrysochloris asiatica | reverse complement strand
TGTTTCCACCACTTCAAGTGTAGGCCTTTGCAGAGAGAATCTTCAGTTTGACAAAGGTTTGTTGTTGTTGTGGTGGTGCCATCAAGTCGGTTCCAACTCATAGCTACTGTTTGTACAACACAAAGAAACACTGTAGGGTCCTGTGTCACCCTCACAATTGCTTCTACGCTTGAGTCCATTGTTGCTGCCACTGTGCAATCCATTTCCTTGGGGTTTTCCTTCTTTTTCTCTGTCCCTCCACTCTGCCAAACATGATGTCTTTCTCCAGGGATTGGCCCAGCCTGATAATATGTCCAAAGACAAGTGAAAACATGGCTTGTATGGAGAACAGTTAGAAGTTGTATCATTCAGGGTCCCTCATAACCACCACACTCAAGTCATCACATTATTCTGTTAAACACAAGGCTGGTCCCCATATAAGACCAACAGTTTTTGTTTCTAAAGAAGTTCAACACTCCATGCACTCACTGCTTTCTAAAGATAAGGAAGCATGTTACCATATATGGGAGGGATTGAATTGCTCTGCACCATCTGATTTCCATCCTCCAATGGACTAATAGTTGAACCTAGAAAATATTCAGAGAAAGAAAACAAAATGAAGTCAATTTTATGGTCTCAAATGGAATGGGGGCAACTGTATCTCCAACTTATT
>NW_006417140.1:3048-3616 GCF_000296735.1 Chrysochloris asiatica | reverse complement strand
ATCAATTTTCTGAATTCCTTCTCAGGCATTTCCAAAGCCTGCCCATCTTCCAGTATGGAGTGTAGGTCTACCTCCAGCTCATTTGCCTCAGTCACCTTATTTCGTTTCTGGGTATGTGCAGATATGGTCATCTGCTTCTGTTTTTTGGGCATATTCAGGAGTTATCTTTGGCCTTAATACTCAGATGTGTGTGTATTTTAATATTTTTTATGCGTTCTGATTGCCTCCAGGTAGATGTGATCAGGAGACGGGTTTCTTTTTTCACTCTTCTTCCTGAGAAATTCCAAGATGCCACTGTTGGTCATTGTAACTTAACTCAGGATTTAATTTTGGCCTATTTCCTTTTTAGTCTGCCTGTCCCACTCCACAATCCCTGTTCAGGCCTTTTTCCTAGTGATAAACAGTTCGGGGTCAGCTGTGGCCATTTGTTTCTTTTTTTTATTTAAGGATATCATTTTTTTTTGGGGGGGGGAGTTTAATTTAAGGTTTTTCTTGTGGATTGAGTGAAAGTTTACAGGGCACATCATCAGTTTCACATTCAACAATTCATATAACTTGTTTCATTACA
>NW_006417140.1:0-678 GCF_000296735.1 Chrysochloris asiatica | reverse complement strand
TGGGACCATCCCTTGAGCCTGCTTGGTCGGGTATTCTGTGTTGTTGTTGGCGGAGCTCTCTGCTATACGTCCACCCGATCCGCCATCTTGTTTGTATCCTCGCCATTTGTTTTTAATTGGAAACTGTCACTTTAAATTTTGAGGAGATCTGTGCACATGTGTAGTAGAACCCTAGGGGGAGGGGTTGGGGTGTCCACTTGATCAGGCACCCCCTCTAGTCACCAGAATGGAGGTATGCAGACAAGAGACCAATGAACATATACCCCCAAGAAAAGAATGTCCACATCTTTATCTCTGCAGTTCTGTTAGGCATCCATGGCTGCTCTGATCCTTCCCCTACTTGGTCCCGCCCAATATGGTGGCTTCAGGAGCAGCTGAATGTCTTGAATTAGAAAGCACTGGATTTCTAGCTTCTGCTACAAATTTCCCTAGCTGTAAGTCTTCCAGTCTTCTAAATATTCCATAATATGTGGTTCAGAGTTCTGGCACTATCCCCTGAGCCTGCTTGGTCTGGCATTCTGTGTTGTTGCTGATGGAGCTCTTCACTGCACTTCCACCTGATCTGCCATCTTGTTTGTTCTCCCTCTAGCAATATTTTTAATATTCTTCTCCAATACCATAACTCAAATTCATCAATTCTTCTATGGTCTTCCTTACTCAATGACCAACTTTCACATG
>NW_006417139.1:0-3925 GCF_000296735.1 Chrysochloris asiatica | reverse complement strand
CTTGAAGTACAACGCTGTCTGTGATAAGATAATATCCATATACCTATAAGGAGCTCTGGTAGCGTAGTGGTTATGAATCGGGCTGTGAACCTTAAGGTCAGCGGTTCGAAACTACCAGCCGCTCCGCGGGAGAAAGATGAGGCTTTCTACTCCCGTAAAGATTTACACCTTCGGAAACCCTGTACAGGGGTCGCTATGGGTCAGAACTGACTCAGTGGCACTTAACAACAAAGGAACTTTGTAACACTTGCAGCAACAGAGCAGAGGCCAAAGAGTCAAGTGGTTGAGAAGCTGAGGATGAGAGAAAGGTGTACCTGCAGAACTCCTGAGAAGAGATGCTCCTTATCCAAGAACTACTGTATCCTGAGCTGTCTCTGCTCCTGAATTGTGTGGCATTGTAGGATAAGCACTGGACCGCAAGGTTGGTGACTCAAACTCAACAGCAACTCCTGGGAAACCTGATGCGGGGTTGCTGAGTCAGAACTGACTTCATAGCCCTTAACAACAACAGCAGACAAAATGTAACGATGGCCTGGATCCAGTCAGTGGTGGAAGTTTTGTGAGAACAGAAAATAGGAAAGGGGTGTCTGACCCCCTCAGGCTTGACAAGGGGGAAGGAGAATCTCCAGCCTAAGGTTAATTTTTATGAGGTGACTGTCAGACATACCTCCACTCTCCAACCTTCCGAGGAGAGTCCCAGGGCACTCTTACTTCTCTGTTGGGTTCAGTAATCCATTGCATTGGCCACATAGAATTTACAGATAATACTCAGGATTATGGGATTTATTAAGAAAGTTTTAAGTGCTGTGGAGTTCGCTGGGACTCATAACGCTCCTGTATAAGGTTTCCAAGTAGCGGCTGGTTAATTTGAACCGCTAATCTTGCAGTTCAAACAGATCTTGCTGTCCAGTGCATTATCCCACAGTGACACATCAGGACGCTGACAAATGGGGTAGTGACACTCAGAAATACTAGCCACATGTTTTCTACTTTCTTCCTAGAATATTTCTCTGTTGTATGTTATAACTCTCAGAATCGTAGTGGTGGTTGTGGTGGTATGCCATGGAGTCGTTCCAACCCATAGCAACCCTGTATTGGGTTTCTGAGGCTGTACATTTTTACAGGAGCAGAAAGCCACATCTTTCTCCAGAGGAGTACCTGGTGGACTGAAACAGTTGACCTTAAAAGCCCAATTCGTAACCAAAGGAGCTCTGGTAGCATAGTGGTTACGAATCGAATCAGGCTGCGAACCACAAGGTCAGCAGTTCGAAACTATCAGCTGTTCCGTGGGGAAAAGATGAGGCTTTCTACTCCCATAGAGATTTACAGCCTTAGAAACCCTGTACAGGGTCATTATGAGTCGGAACCGACTCCACGGCACATAACAACAACGCTACCAGAGTTCCTTCTCTAATATGTGGAGAGGGGCAGAATTCTCATTATAATAAACAACAGATCCACCTCATTACGTTTTCTAAAGTGTCAATTTAGATGTGAGCCAAACTATTCATCTCTGAGAAGAAAATAATTCCTAATTCTTTTCTGGAGCAAGATTATGCCACTAAACAAGCCCTGCTTTGTCTAAATCTTATTTCTTTCTCCCAGGAGAATATCCCAACCCCTAGATGTCTCAAGACAGCTCTTTACAAACAAAATAACAAAGAAGCAGGTTGTTTCCCAGCCCCCTTCTTCCTGGAAGAAGTTCCTGCTTCTCAAAGTTTTGCTCTGTCCAATGCCAGGATAACTGCCTCGGGACACTCACGCCTTGCATTTCCTGTTGGTAATGTCCGTTGGAACATCTGGTCACGTGGATGAAAGAAACAACACACACACATACATACATACACATAAACACACATATAAACGTGTGTCAGAGGAAGGAAACTTGGGGGGTCAGAATGCCCCTGTAATTCATGACAAGCACACATTGTTGTTATTATCTTTGTCATCATTTGAGACTGTTTCCAAAGGATAGTTTCTGCCTTTGAGAATATAAATACATCGTTACATGGCTACATACTTTATCTTCTGGGCACACCTCTAGATTTGCATTTGGGTTTGCTAGTTTCCTGTCTATCACCAAAAAGAATCTGCCTTTTCCAAATCTCACAGTACTAGAAGTATCAGGCAACGAAAGATATTATAGATTATAAATAACCAGATTCCATCTATTTACCTTTAAAATCTTTTCCTACCTTTTCTTTTCTGTTGTTGTTGTTTTCTTCCATAAGGAGAAGAAAGGGCTAGAAAAGAGGAAATACCGTTTTTTAAATCTTGGCATTTGACAACTTGACAACATACAGAGTCACACAATGTACCAGGCCAAGTTGCTATTTCCTTTCAGTAAATGCTGAAGTTATATTGTACTGTACTAAAAAAATGCAAGCAATCATTTATCCATTTTTATTCCCTTATTTTATATGGTAGCTTTCATGGATCCTCTTTCAAAGACCTAAACACACTCATGTCAATTACAAAGAACAAGCAAAAGCTGATTTCATGTATTTATTTTGTTTGGTTTGTTGTGTTAACATCAGATTCTTAAAGATACATTGTCTCATTTCCTTTGTTTGTGCTTTATTCGAATACTAATTACTATTATTACTCTTATTACCACTCTTTATAATAATATCTTACCTTTAAATGTAGTCTTTCATCCTAAAATATCCCAAAGCTGTTTACAACATATCACATAAATTAGACATGGGCCTCCCTTCACTCTCCTCCCATATGTATTCACTCCCTTGTTGTTGTTATGAAGTGCCATTGAGTCAATTCCGACCCATAGCAACCCTGTATAAGGTTTCCAAGAAGCAGCTGGTGAGCTTGAACTGCAACTGTGAAGTTCAAATGGCTTTGCAGTCTGGCGCATTAACCCATAGCGCCACATCAGGATTCCTTGCTATTCTTAAGTGCCATCGAGTCAGTTCCGACCCATGGCGACCCTGTATAGGGTTTCCAAGGAGCTGTTGGTGAGCTTGAACTGCCGACCTTGCAGTTTAAATGGCTTTGCAGTCTGGTGTATGTGCCACACCAGGATTCCTTTGTTGTTGTTGTTGAGTGCCATCGAGTTCGTTCCGACCCATAACGACCCTGGATAGGGTTTCCAAGGAGCAGCTTAGCAGTGGTAAAATCCAGCATGTGATGAACTGGATGCTTCGTCTGGGCTGGCATGGGGTTAAGGGAAGAAAGGGCTGGATCATACATGCTTGAGTCCCCTCTGAGTCATTAGCCATGGTGCTAACAAGCCTCAAGAGATAAGCAGAACAGAGATAGTTTTTGAATTGTGGGGCTTCATCACAAGCCTAAATAGGTAAAACGATCATTTGTCTTCTCTGTATAGAGTCTTAAAATGTTAATGGGAAGAAAGAAAAAAACAAAAAACTCTTGAAGTTTAATTAGAAAGTATCTTTAAATTAGAAAGCTAAAGTTAAGGCATCTAAACAATGAGATTCATTTGTAATAACTACAAATCCCTATTCTTTCCATAACCACCTTTTCTATTAATCTTTTATGGTAAAAATACTGAGAAGTATGTGAATTCCATCTAGTTTTATGGGTTTTTGTTAGTTTGTTTACTTCCTCCAAAAAGTTTATCCATTGTTATTGTTAGGTGCTATCTAGTCAGTTTCAACTCATAGCAACCTGTGTACAACAAAATGAAACACTGCCAAGTCCTGGGTCATTTTAACAATCCTTGATATGTTTGAGCATATTGTTGTAGCCACTTTGCCAATCAATCTCATTCAGGGTCTTACTCTTTTTTTCTTGTCTCTCTCCTTTACTATGCATGATGTCCTTCTTCAGGAACTGGTCTCTCCTGATTACATGTCTAAAATTCATGAGCTAAAGTCTCACCATCTCGGTTTTAAGGTGCACCTTGGCTATACTTCTTCCAAGAAGATTTGTTCCTTCTGGCAATTCA
>NW_006417138.1:2522-3911 GCF_000296735.1 Chrysochloris asiatica | reverse complement strand
TCTTCCTAGTCTGTCTTTGTCTGGAAGCTCATCTGAAACCTGTCCACCATGGGTGACCCTACTGGTATTTAAAATACCAGTAGCATAGCTTCCAGAATCACACCAACTCACAAGCCACCACAGTACAACAAACTGACAGACTTGTGGTGGACCCAAACTGATAGCGGCCCCATAAAGGAGTCCTGGTGTGGCACTGTGGGTTAATGTGCTAGACTTCAAAATCATTTTGAACCAAAAGGTCAGTGGCTCAAGCTACCAACTGCTCCTCAGAAACCCTATATAGGGTCACTATGAGTCAGAACTAATTTGATGACACTTTACAACAACAACAGGGTTTCTGAGACTGTACATCTTTAATCGTGAGTTTGAACTGCAAACCTTGTGGTTGTTGTTGTCATCAGATTGACTTTGACTCACAGTAGCCGTAAGCACAACAGAATGAAACACTGCCCAGTCACATGCCATCTTCATAATCATTATGTTTGAGCCCATTGTTGCAGCCACTATGTCAATTCATCTTGTTGAGATTCTTCCTATTTCCCCCCAACTCTTGACTTTTAGTATGCATGATGTCCTTCTCCAGGAACTGGTCTCTCCTGACAACATGTCCAAAGTATGTGAGATGAAGTCTCATCATCTTCGCTTCTACCAATGTTAAGTCTTCCTATCCATGAGCATGGTATATTCTTCCATTTTCATAGTTCTCTTTGGGTTTCATATAGCTTTCTTTGCATAGGGCTTTTTTTTTCCTGGTGAGATTTATTCCTAAGTATTTCATCTTTTGTTTTCCTGATTTCTTTTTCAGAATACTCCTCATTAGTGTAAAGAAATCTGACCTAGTTTTGTACGATGATCCTGTATCCTGACACTTTGCTGAATCTTTCAATGAATTTCAATTTGTCTTGCTGAGTCTTTGGCATTGCTTATGTATGTTGTTGTTGTTAAGTGCCACTGAGTTAGTTCTGACTCATAACCACCTGTATAGGATTCCCAAGGATCATCTGGTGGTTTGAATTGCCAACTTTGAGATTAGCAGTCTTGCACTTATCCTACAGCACCACACCTGGACTCCTTTCTATGTATGTTGTTGTTGTTAAGTGCCATCTTAATGGTTCTGACCCATAGCGACTCTGAACAGGGTTTCCGAGGCTGTAAATCTTTACGGGAGCAGAAAGCCTCATCTTTCTCCTGCAGAGCAGCTGGTAGTTTCGAACTGCTGACCTTAAGGCTCACAGCCTGATTCGTAACCACTACACTACCAGAACTATAGGATCATACTATCTGCAAATAGTTCTACTCCTTCTTTGTCAATGTGGATGTCTTAATTTCCCTTTCTTGCCTTATAACTTTGGCTAAGACTTATAGTATAATGTTGAATATGAGTGTTGA
>NW_006417138.1:0-775 GCF_000296735.1 Chrysochloris asiatica | reverse complement strand
TTGTTAAGCTTTTGTGAACCTTCTGAGGTGAGACTTTCCCACTTGAAAAGATATGCAGAACACCCTGGAGTGGCTCGAGGAACAGAAGATATGCCTTGAAAGACCAACAGGAAGAAAGAAAAAAAAGCAGACCGTTTGACTGTTACAAGATCAAGCAAGCTGTTTGCCTGGGAGCAATCAAAGCAAGAAAAATCATATCTACCTAAAGGCAATCAGAAAAGATAAAAAATACCAAACTACACACCCATCTAAGTATTAAGTCCACAGATAACTGCTGAATATGCCCTCAAAACAGAAACAGATGACCCTATCAGCACATGTCCAGAAACAAGATAATGTGACTGAGGCAAATGAGCTGGAAGTACACCTACACTCCATACTGGAAGATGGAGGCTTTGGAAATGCCTGAGATGGAATTCAGAAAAATGATTATGAAATGTATCAAAACATTATAAAATGGAGTAGAGAAAAATAAGGAAGAGGTCAGGAAAGTGCTACAGGAACAATCAAATAAGATAGAGCATTGGAAACAATTCAAAACCTACAGAAAGAGGTCAAAATGATTAATAATAGATTATCAGAAATGGACAATACACTGAAAGGGCAAAGGATTAGAATTGAAGAGCTAGAAGCCAGAACTAGTGAGCTAGAAGATAAATCTCTCAACACTATTAAGATAGAAGAGCAAGCACAAAAAAGGATAAACAAAACAAAACCTGAAGAAGGCCTAAGATTCATGTTGGACAACATGAAGAGAAATAACTTAAGAATTATC
>NW_006417137.1:2150-3202 GCF_000296735.1 Chrysochloris asiatica | reverse complement strand
GTGGACAGTGAAGTGTTCAGCTGATAAAAAGAGAGGGCATATGCACAAGAACACCCACACTTGCAGATAATACCCACTTGACCTGGCTTCAATGACTGGACGATCAGAGCTCAACCAGAAGAAGAAAGAAGAGGAAAAAAAGAGTAATCTGATGCAATTTGTTGAACTTGACCTACATTTATGGATGCTGTAGCTCAAAAGAGGGAACAATTCTTACAGCAAGAATCATTCCCATCCCCTCCACACACAGAGTAGACAGGGATGGGCAACTTGGACATTGGCTACCCAAAATGGGATTGGGAAGGGGGGGCAGCTAAAAAGGCAAGAAGTGACTGGCTTACAAGCTTTCAAGAAGAAACCTAGATCCAGGGGGCCTGGAGGAAGGCAGAAACTCCAGTGAGTAGTGTCCAATCTGCCTAGGTGGGGTTGATGAAATGCAATGCTGATGGGTTTCTTGTGATACAATAGTGAATAACTGTTATCAGTACTGATAGTGAAGGTTGGAAATGTAAAGGTAGACATTTTATAGCAAGGAAGGGAGGGAATAACTTTTCAGTCTAGAAGTGGAGGTCCCTGGGACCATCAACGGAGAAGAACCGAGAACGGGACCCTAACCAGAGAAGCAGTGATGCCCGAGATGGAGGCAGAGACAATGATGTGGAGTGATGGAGCATCTGGGGACTTTAGATCCAGAGAGGGAGAGCGACTGTGTGCTGAAGATTGGGGGCAGGAGGGAATGTAGCGGGGCAGGCTTGCAGGGTATACCCTTTGGTCAGTTGATGATGCATGGAGGGGATTGTAACCATGGCAATGATACAATGTACAATAGAATGAATGTAAAAATAATGTTCTCCTATGTAAACTATTATATAATTCACAATAAAACACTTAAGAAAAGAAAACAAACAAGATGGCTGATTGGGTGGACATGTAGCAGAGAACTCCGCCAACAACAACACAGAATAACCAACCAAGCAGGTTCAGTGGATGGTCCCAGAACTCTGAACCACATATAAAGGAATACTTAGAATGTTGGAAGGCTCACAGATGGG
>NW_006417137.1:0-580 GCF_000296735.1 Chrysochloris asiatica | reverse complement strand
TCTGGGATACAGGGATCTAGGTATAGCTTGAAGAGGGTAAATAATACTAAAATCCTTGACTGCCTTATGATTATTAGTTTCCCTTGCCTACTATTATTAAATAGACAGTTGAGTGGGATAGAAAGGAATGTTGGGAAACATGATTAGAGAAAACTTGTAAGCCTGTCTTCAGCCTATAACTGATTGGAATACCTAAAAGGGTTTCTAGAACTTGCCCAGTGAAATAGGCCTTGTGCAAAGCCTTTACAGAGTATAGACCTTAGGTGGAATGCTGAGTCCCATCCACAACCTTGTGAGGTGAGACATTCCCACCAGAAAGGACCAGCAGACTGGAACAGCTACAGTGACAGAAGGTACACCTTCATGATGAACCTGACCTATACTCAGAACGGTAGTTACTCTAAATACCAACAGAGAGAGAAAAAGTCTTCAAATCAAGTATCAATGCTATCTGCTCTATGCACAGGGTAGATAGGGATGGGCAACTTAGACATTGGCTATCTAAAATGAGGGGGTAATAAAAGCATGATGAGACTGGCTTACAAGGTTTCAAGAGGGAGCTTAGTTAAGAGTGTGGGGG
>NW_006417136.1:0-3997 GCF_000296735.1 Chrysochloris asiatica | reverse complement strand
TTTATCAAGTATGATACAAGTGCTATATGGTTTGCTGCTGCTGTTGCTCTGTTGCTGTATTATTACTGTTAAGATGGTGGACTGACACTCGTGTTTGAAACCCTAGTGAAGATCAGATGGTATCTGGTGAGCTTGCTACAGTTGCCATCTAGTTGCCCAGCAAGGTTCAAGTTTAGGCCATCGATGTGTTCACCATCAGTCTCTGACTGAAACAAGGGAATGCTGTGGAGCATGAAATCTGAAGGCTTTTTACCTGTGAAGGACTCCAGCCTAGCAGAACTTAATTTCACTATGTGCCTAGGGTTATGTGTTCAGATGTCAATTTTTCTTGAGTACCTCATGCACCTTTGACTGCTGAACTGCCAGAGTTAGAAAAAATATATTTTAAAGTAGGTTTGGGCCATTTCCCCCAGCCAGCCTTCCCAGGAACATTCGTGGACACAGCCCTTAATTAATGGTCACCTAGTTGGTGTGATGCTGTGGGTTAATGCTCAGGGCAGTAAGGTCGGTTTGAACCACAAGGTTGGCGATTCAAGCTTACCAGTCGCTCCTCGGAAACCCTACACAGGGTCGCTGTGAGTCAGAATCAAGTCGACAGCACTTAACAACAACAGTTATGATGTCATACCCTGAGAGCCTCAGACTGTAAGCATTCCTGTCTGCAACAGCCCCTTTCCTGCTTTCCATAAGCCAGTTATTGTTGTGGGAGAAGATCAGTGTTCCCTTTACCCTATATAAGATCACCGTGAGGGATAGAACTTTGGAAAACTCATTCTGGCGTCTATGAACTCCTTCACCCATGTGATCTACATTTATCTTTGTCTTGTGTTTACTCTTGTTTAAGACTTAATAAAGAGTCTGTGAAACGTGTGTTTTTTAAAAAAGGTGGTAGACTGAAAGTTAGTTTAAACGTAAAAATTTCTACCACCGCCCAGTCACATGTGTTTTAACAAATCCTGTAACTAATTCTGATGCACACTAAAGCTTTAAGCCACTGGGCTAGAAGGGCAAAACAGAAAAAGAAATGTACTATATGAGAAAAAAAATGTACAGTCTCACTCACTTGAGAAAAATGCAAATTAAAATTTTAGTGCAATATCATATCTCATTATCCAATTGGCGACAATACTAAAGTATGGCAATACATCCTATTGATGAGGCTGTGGGGAGATAAGCAGTCTTATATACTGCTGGAGAATACAAACGGCTACAACTTCTACGGAGGGGAATGTGGCAATACCTAGCAAAATCACAGAAGCCTTGGTTTGGGTAAAGCGTTGTGCTGCTAGCTGAAAGATTGGTGGTTCAAACCCACCAGCAGTAGCTCTCGGGAAGAAAGATGTAGCTGCTTGTTTCTGTAAAAAAATTAGCTTCAGAAACCCCGTAAAGCAGTTCTACTTTGTCCTTTATAAAGTCCCTATGAGTCAGAATCAACTTGAAATTGAACAGTGGGTTTGGTTTTTTTCAGTTTGGGGCAACCTTGATTAATAGGAACTAAGAACTCACCAACTGTAGATCAATGCTCCCATTTTCCAATCCTGAGCAGACAATTCAGGCACATTCTCTGACGCTCCTCAGAAAGTCCTTTATAGGATTGAGCCCCAGTTGTGGTTGTTGTTGCTGTTGTTGTTAAGTTGGTTCTGACTCATAACGACCCTGATTAGAGTTTCGGAGGCTGTACATCTCTGCAGCAACAGAAAGCCTTAGCTTTCTCCTGTGGAGCAGCTGCTGGGCTTAAACCACCAACTTTGTAGTTCACAGTCCAGTGCTCATTCTACAGAGCCACTGCAATCCTGTTGTGATTGTAGTCATCGGTTTAATAACACATTCTTTTTTTGTTTTGTTGTGAATTATGTGATGGTTTACATGGGAGGACATTAGCTTTACATTCATCCTATCGTATATTGTTACATTGCCATGGTTACAATCCCCTCTATGCATCATGAACCAACCAAAGGGTATAACCCTGCAAGCCTGCACCCTGGTCATCAGCACATAACCCCTCTCCCTCTCTGGGTGTAGATTTCCCAGCCACTCCATCCCTCTACGTCATCGTTTCTGTCTCCCTCTCTGGCGTCACTGTTTCTCTGGGTAGGGTCCTGCACTCCTTTGATGGTCTCAGGGACCTCCGCTCCTAGACTGCAAAGTAAACCATTCCCCTCCTTTTGTTACAAAATATCTATCTACCTTTACATTTCCAATCCTCACAGTCAGTCCTGATAGTAATTATTCACTATTGTACCACTTGAGTGCTATCCCCATCTCCTTTCATCAGTCCCACACAGACAGATTGGATACTACTCCGTGGAGATTCTACCATCGTCCACATCCTCTGGATCTAGGCTCCCTCTTGAAAGCTTGTAAGCCAGTCACGTCTTGCCTTTGTAGCCTCCCCCATCCCCCCATTTTGGTAGCCAATGTCCAAGTTGCCCATGCCTTTCTACCCTGTATATCGAGGGCATGGGAATGATCCTCACTGTAAAGATTTGTTCCCTCTTTTGAGCCACTGCATCCATAGGTATAGGTCAAGTTCATCAAATTTTATCAGATTACTCTTTTTTTTCCTCTTCTTTCTTCTTCTAGTTGAGTTCTGATCATCCAGCCATTGAAGCCAGGTCAAGTGGGTATTATCTGCAAGTGTGGGTATGCTCTTGTGCATATGCCCTCACTTCTTAGCAGCTAGACACTTCACTCTCCACTCTAGTCCTCTGTGGCTATGTCACTGACTCTGGGCCCAGGAGTCCCCAGGTCTTTCCATACTGCTTGTCAACCAAGTCTCCACCTGGGTTCACAGGAGTCTATTGAATGTGGTTGGACTTAACTTGCAGCTTCTTTGCTGTTTTTCCCTCATTTCCCTTTGTCAGTGACCAATGTGGTCACCAGTCAGAGCACATGTCTGCTCATGTGTTCCCATTGAGTCTTAGTCTTGGAAGGGGGTTTGCCCTGAGAGGACCGACCACTTGCCTTGATGTCTCCTGGGTGAGCAACTTACTTGTTCTTGTAGTAGTCAGTTGGACTGCCATTATTGTTTTATATTTTTCCTGTTAGTCTTCTGTTCTTCTAGCTGCTCCAGGCTAGTGTGCTTGTCCTTTCAAGTGGAAGGTTCTCTCCTCAGAAGATTCTGGATGGGGTTTGGGATTCCACCTGTTGTCTTATGCAATGCAGAGGCTCCACAGGAAGCCTCCTTCACTGGGCAAATTGTAGCCCCATTTTAGGTATTCCTATCAGTTATAGACAGAAGACAGACTTACAAGCTTTCTATGGTGATATTTCTGGCTATTCCTTTCTCTCCCCCTCAAGTATCTATTTTACAATGGTATGCTAGAGAAACCAAGATTCCAAAGACGGCCAAGTATCTTAACATTGTTTCCCCCCTTTTGACCATTCCAACCATGTCTCAATCGCTGTATCCCAGAGCCCTGGTATTCCAAGGTTGTGCATACGTCATTATTTACCTCTGTCTCACGTAGCCCATGCAAACCTGCCTAGTTGTTCTGCCATCTGCCTTGTTCTTCCATTCCCCTCCCCCTTCTTGTTATTACCCGCCTCCCTAGCACCCAAAATATCCTGTGTTATTCCCTACCCTGTGCTTCACCTTCCCCTCCCTCCCCTCACCCCACCCCCCATCCTGGTAACCAGCAAAGAATCCCCCCTCTTTTAGTATGGGTTCATTTTCTTAGTCTTTTACAATAGTGGTCCTATACAGTATTTCTCCTTTTATGACTGACTAATTTCACTCAACATGATGTCCTCAAGGTTCATCAATGTTATGTGATAGCTTACAGCTTCCTTGTTGTTCTTCAAGGGAGCATAATATTCCATTGTGTGTATGTACGACAGTTTGTTTATCCATTCTTCAGTTGATGGACACTTAAGCTGTCTCCATTTTTTTTTTTTTAATTAAATGTTTTTATTTTGGATTGAGTGAAAGTTTACAGGGCACATCATCAGCTTCACATTCAACCATTCATATAGCTTGTTTCATTACATTGATTAT
>NW_006417135.1:4228-5225 GCF_000296735.1 Chrysochloris asiatica | reverse complement strand
TAAAAGCTTTGGTTTACTATACACTGTTTACTTCTTAGGCAAAATTGAACTAAATGGACAAGACCCCTTCTGTGAAAGAATTTGTCTATCTGAGCTTTAAGGCAGTATCAGTTAAAAAGGGTGATAGTTGACAGAGACAATTCTGAGATGAAAGGGGAAGCAGAAGAAGAAGAAAAAAAGTTTTTTTTTTCTTTTAGCTCATATTTTAGCACAATCTTGGCCAAGAAAGCTTAAATATCAAAATGCTAAATCAGCGTTTCATGAAACACGCTGAGCAGCTTCTCTTCTCTGCTGTGTATCTCTCCTGCATGCAGAGCAGCATCCTGCTTTTTCAGCAGTCCTCTTGAACTCTTTAGCAAACAGTTGCATCATTTTCTCTTAAACCCAATCCAGGGTTCCTTTGTATAAATTGATTCTGAGAAAAGCGAGATAATTATTTTTCCAAGTCAGAAATGGTGCAGCATTATTTCACACCTAAATTAAAAGGCAGAGGACCGAAGACGGATGTAGTGATGTAAAATGTACTTAGTGAGGCGCTTAGAATGAAATAAAGCCAGACTTGGAGATAAGTACAAATTTTGTTCGTGGGTAGAGTAATGTATAAAACTCCTTGAGTGAGTACCTAAAAGCCATTTAAATCTTTGCTGGAGAGGAAAAAAAAAATGTAAGAGCTTGGATAAAAATAAGCCAGTTTCTCAGAGCACGGTAGTATTTCATGAGGAGAGAGTTTCAGAATGCTTCCTTTAAATACATTAAAATGTATGATCCTATATGTAATATGATATGTTAAATGATATTCACAGTCTCATATAAATTCTTAAAATGAACTTCTATAAATGCTAAAGTTTAATGTATTTCCTTCTTCTCATGCAGATGCTAATACCAAAAAGAATTCATATACACTTTTGTGAGGTATATAGACCTTCTTTAAATATTTAGTAGAAAATGTCACTTCTTCCTGAGTCTGACAAAAGTACATTTTTTTTTTTTTTTTTTT
>NW_006417135.1:1861-2264 GCF_000296735.1 Chrysochloris asiatica | reverse complement strand
GTTTTTCTTCATATAACCCAGCTTCTCAGATTATTTGCTCAGCATAGAGGTTGAATAAGTATGGTGAAAGAATACAACCTTGTCGTACACCTTGCTTAAATTTAAATCATTCAGTGTTCCCATGTTCTGTTTGAACAACTGCCTCTTGGTCCAAGTACAGATTCCTAATGAGCACAATTAAGTTTTCCGGGATACACATACTTCTCAATGTTGTCCATAACTTGTCATGATCCAAACAATCAAAAGCATTTGTGTAGTCAATAAAGCACAGGTAAGCATCTTTCTGATCTTCTCTGCTTTTAGCCAAGATCCATCAGCCATCAGCAATGATATCCCTCATCCCATAGCCTCTTCTGAAGCTGGCTTGAATCTCTGGAAATTCTCTGTCATTGTATGCTTGCAG
>NW_006417135.1:0-483 GCF_000296735.1 Chrysochloris asiatica | reverse complement strand
AAAATCCTCATTATTGAACTCATAAGTAACATCATGATAAATGGAAAAAAAGTTTGAAGTTGTCAAATATTTCAATTTGCTAGGATCCCCACCATTAACCCTCATGGAAGCAGCAATCAAAAAATCAAATAATGTACTTTTAAGGAAAAAGAAAGAAAGAGGCGAATAGAGAAACACGGCTTTAACAGCAGGCAGGTTTATTGAGAGTAAACCCAGGGGCATTTAGTCACAAGATACCAAGAACCCGCCTCTTTCTTATTTGTTGTTGTTATGTGTCATGGAATCAGTTCCAACTCATAGAGACCCTGTACAGGGTTTCCAAGGCTGTAAATCTTTATAAGAACAGAAAGCCTCATCTTTCTCACACTTTTCTGGTAGATTCAAACTGCTGACCTTAAGGTTTGCAGTCTGATACATGACCACTATGCTACAGGAGCTTCTTTCCTGTTTCTTTTAGACTAGGGTATTCAATGTAGTGTAGTT
>NW_006417134.1:3824-4232 GCF_000296735.1 Chrysochloris asiatica | reverse complement strand
CCATGCCTCAATCCCTGTATCCTGAAGCCCTGTAATTCTAGGGTTCTGCATACCTCGTCATTTAGCTTTGTCCCACCTAGCCTGTGCGAACCTGCCCAACCATTCTCCCATCTGTCTTGTTCTTTTTCCCCTCCCCCTTCTTGTGTATTGCCAATCAGCCCCCCCCACACACACACTCCCAGGCTCTCCTGTGTCCATTCCCTACCCTGTACTCTTTCTTCCCCTCCCTCCCCACCTCTCAACCCATACACACTGGTGATCAGCACTTATATGCAGTATTTCCCCTTTTGTGACTAATTTCACTCAACATAATGTCTTCAAGGTTCATCCATTTATGTGGTGGCTTGCAGTTTCCTCGTTGTTCTTCATGGTAGCATAGTATTCCATTGTGTGTATGTACCACAGTTT
>NW_006417134.1:0-2674 GCF_000296735.1 Chrysochloris asiatica | reverse complement strand
ATTTCTTTGAAGAATGTTGTTGGAATCTGGATTGGGATTGCATTGTATGTGTAAATTGCTTTGGCAGTACTGACATTTTCACCATGTTGAGTCTTCCTATCCAGGAACATGGTATGTTCTTCCACTTCTGTAGGTCTCTTTTGGTTTCTTGTAGTAGTGTTTTGTAATTTTCTTTATATAAGCCCTTTGTTTCTCTGGTTACGTTTATTCCTAAATATTTCATACTTTGTGCGGCTCAAAAATTTTTTTTTCCTTTTCAGGCATTTCCCAAAATCTTGGGTCTTTTGTAACTCATCCAAACCACTGATTACTCATTATTTCTTGTTTGGATGACATTTTTAACCTCTGACCTGGGCAAATCCTTGAAGAAACCAAATGGATTCTGCAGAAGACTCTCAGAAACTGGTTATTCTGTCTGTACACTCAATAACCCACCAACTACTGCACTTTTTAAACAGTTTTTTTCATTTTTTCATTGTTTTTGCTATTCTTTCTTTTCCTTCTTTCTCTCTTTCCCTTCTCTTGATTTTCATCCTTTTTATCTCTGCTTTTGTTTCTCATTTCTACCCTCTTTTCCTCGGTCTTTTTTCTTCTTGATTTTTCTTTACTATTCTCTTATCTCCCTTTATCTTCTCTGGTTGTTTTTCATGTTTTTCTCTTCCTTTTATTTTCTCTTATATTTGCTCTATTTTCTTGTCCCTCTTTTCTCCTTTAATTATTGTATTGTTTTTTCTTGTTGCTATCCATTTTTATTTCTTTTTTCTTCTTTATATGGTTTTCACTGATTGCTTCTTTATTGTTTTGTTAGCAACATCACAACAAAACCACACAGTAAAATGACAGCAATCGATTCATACCTATTGATAATTACACTAAATGTAAATGGAGTAAATACACCAGTCAAGAGACAGAGTAGCAGATTGATACAAACTTTGGTACATACACACAAGGCAAGACTACACAACATGGGAGAATAATGATGAATCTGCTAAACACTTCATAACATGGATAAACCAGGAGGACTATGCTGAGTGAAATTAGCTAAACACACTAGAACAAAGATTGTGTGAGAGACCACTATTGAGAATTATGTTTGTTACCAGGGGTGGGAGGAAAAGGAAAATTATTCATTGGGTAGATGGTACACACATGTTAACTTGGGTGATGGGGAAGGCAATGTACAACAAGAGGGAGGTTGGCAGAGGAAAGATAAAGGTAGTGGGAGACACCGGGAAGAGTGCAAGAGTTAAAATGAACAGAGGTAAATACCATTAACTGACGGTACATGGACGGAATTGCAATAATTATAATGACACGAAGTGTATGATTTAATAAATGTGGGACTGATCTGTTCTGTAACCCTTCACTCAACTCACAAAATTTAATTAAACAAAAAAACTTTTAATTAAAAAATGTATAAAGATAACATTGTTATATTTGCTTAGCAGATATTTGCTAAGGAAAAATTTTTTTTACTGTTCCTTTCACGCTTGAACATCTGTTGTTTTCAGTATGTAGCAAATTTTATTTTGCTGTTGTAGAAATTTCTTTGTTTTATTGTGAATGGTTTTGTTTCTATACACTTACACGTTTGCAGTGTTTCACTAGGACATGTGTTAATATAGATTTCTTTTCATATTTTGCTTGCACTTGATACACCAATATCTTAACAGCAAAAGAAAATATTACTCAAGCCACACAATGTAATAAATGATATGGAATTTGCTAAACTACTATTCTCACAGTCCTAAAGCTCCCTACTCCTCTCTCTCCTAGCGACACCGACATGAGAAATCCCCAACCTTGAACCAACACTTCCCTGTAGTACAGAGTTCTCATTGGTGCCACTTGTGTAATTCGAGCTATTTCTGTTTCTTCAGCAGGCTAACCACACTCCTTTTTTTTGTACTCAAGAAAATGCCTGTTTCCTTGTTGTACCTAAGAAAATGCCATGGCTGGTAAAAAAAGATGGGGATTAGAGTCTTATGATTCAATAGTGAGTAACTGTCATCATGACTATTTGGGATTGTCACAATTGTAAAGGTAGAAATTTTGTAACAAAAACAGGGGAGTAGTTACTCTTACTGTCCAGAAACAGAGGACCCTAGGACCATCAAGGGAGAAGAGCACAAGCAGAATGCAGGACCTTATCCAGAGAAGCAGCGATGCCAGAGATAGAGGCAGAGATGAGGACATGGAGAGAGGGAGCAGCTGAAGACTCTAGACTCATGGAAAGAGAGGAACTGAGAGCTGGCTGCCAGGAGGCAGGCTTAAACAATGTGCCCTTTGGTTGTTTAAATTAGTATATAAGCCTGAGTGTATAAAAAAAAAAAAAGAGAGAGAGCCAAAATGAATAGAAATACTGTTAACTAATATGTTTTGTTGTATATAAAACTGATGATCTGCCTTGTAAACTTTCAATTCACAATAAAAACTTAAAAAAAAAACAAAACAAAAAAAAAACCCTTGGCAATGACCAGATTTACATGGTTTCTCTCCATTTCAATCTATTTCACTGACCAGTATCTTGTCTAATGCTTGGTACACATTATATAAATACTCATTTTTGAATTGGAGAATCAAGCAATTCTAAGCTACTTGTCAGTATCACATGATTAAACAATTGTTGTTGTTGTTGTTGTCAGGTGCCATCGAGTCGGAACCGACTCATAGC
>NW_006417133.1:2494-3036 GCF_000296735.1 Chrysochloris asiatica | reverse complement strand
TCCAATATGTTCATATACAGAGAGCTATCTACTTGGAATATCAGCCCAACATATCCATGTACAGAGAGCTAGCTACATGGCAGACGAGAACAAAATGTCCATATACAGAGCAATAACCACATGGCAGGGCAGTGCAACATTTCCAAATACAGAGTTCTCGCTACAAGTCAGATGAGTCCAACTTGTCTATATACAGAGAGCTAGCTCCATGGAAGAGTAGTGCAGCATTTCCATATACAGAATTCTATCTACATGGCAGATGTGTTCAACGTGTCCATCTACTGAGAGCTAGACACATGTCAGGGTAGTGCAATATTTCCATATACAGAGTTCTAGCTACAAGGCAGATGAGTCCAACTTATCTATATACAGAGAGCTAGCAACATGGCAGAGTATTGCAGCATTTCCATATACAGAGTTCTACCTACATGGCAGATGTGTTTAACGTGTCAATATACTGAGAGCTAGATCCATGGCAGACAAGTCCAATATGTTCATATACAGAGAGCTACCTACTTGGAAGATCAGTCCAACATATCCAT
>NW_006417133.1:0-604 GCF_000296735.1 Chrysochloris asiatica | reverse complement strand
TATTCTACATACAGAGAGCTAGCTATATGGCAGAGTGGTGCAACATTTCCATTTACAGAGTTTTAACTACATGGCAGATGTATCCAACGTGTCCATATACTGAGAGATGGCTACATGTCAGAAAAGACCATTATGTTCATATACAGAGAGCTACCTACTTGCCAGATCAGTCCGACATATCCATGTACAGAGAGATATCTACATGGCAGATGAGTCTAAAATGGCCATATACAGAGAGCTAGCCCATGGCAGGGTAATGCAACATTTCCACATACAGAGTTCTAGCTACAAGGCAAATGGATGCAACTTGTCTATATACAGAGCTAGCTACATGGCAGAGTACTCCAACATGTCCATATTCAGAATTCTAGCTACATGGCAGATGTGTCCAACGTGTCCATATACTGAGAGTTAGCTACATGGCAGACAAGTCCAATATGTTCATATACAGATAGCTACCTACTTGCCAGATAAGTCCAACATATTCATGTACATAGAGCTACCTACATGGCAGACGATTCAGAAATGTCCATATACAGAGAGGCAGCTACATGGCAGAGTACGTCAACATGTCCATATACAGGGTACTAGCTACATGGCAGAT
>NW_006417132.1:2676-3922 GCF_000296735.1 Chrysochloris asiatica | reverse complement strand
GAAACCTTGAACAGGGTCACTATGAGTTGGAACCAACTCCACGGCACATAACAACAACAGCAACTTGGGACATGTGGTCAGGAGGAACCAGTTCCTGGAGAAGGACAGCATGCTTAGAAAATTCGAGGGTCAGCAAAATGAAAGGAAGAACCTTCCCCAATGAGATGGATTGACACAGTGGCAGTAACAATGAGCCCAAACATAGAGACAATTGTGAGGATGATACAGGACTGAGCACTAGTTAATTCATTATGTTGACTATGTCACTGTGAACCGAACAAACTCTATGGCACTTAACAATATTCAAGGAGAACACATACCAGTTTTAAAAGATAGCCTTCCAGATTGAAGTTGCATTTTGCTCATTTGTTTTATTTGCTTGAGATATATATCTTAAATATGAAGAAATGTATGAAGGCCTCTATTTTTACTCCCATCCTGGACCACTCCAATTATACGGGGTGGTCTGTTGACAGTCAGGAACAAAGATCATTTCCTATGACTTTCCCCAATCTCTCCTTTAGGGGTTGAATGGAGGGGCACCATCCTCCTCCATGCAAGTTGTAACTGGGAGGACATTAACTACTTTATTATTAAGGCACACATGATAGGGTCAGTGATGTGGAATTTGCACAGCATAGTAAATACGTAGTAACTCTCATTGAATCTTCAAATTATGACCCAAAGTACAGCTAATTAAAAAGATTCCCTGGGTGGTATACAAAATTAACTCACTTAACTGCTAACCAAAAGTTTATAGCTCTTAAGCCACCCATATTAGAAAAAAAAAACCTAGTTATCTGCTTGCAAAAAATCAACAACTGGCAAAACTTTGGAGCACAGTTCTACTCTGTCTCACATGCATTCTGAATCAAATTAAAGACCCTGGCTTATTTTAGTAACTAAATATCACAACATTTATAGTTCAAAATGCAGACTAGATTTAGACAGACAAATGCAAATGGTATTTATTTCAAACATTTCTGTAAGACCTAGAAAAAGTGAGTTATTCTTTTACTTTTATAATTATTAATGGGAGATTTTTCCAAATTCCTAACACAGATTAGGTAGTCTTTGAGTCTGAATATGCAAAGCCATTTCAATAATAAGCAAACATTTAAATGAACAACGAGTTTACTGTATTTCTTCTCTGCTAGATGTAAATCCCATGAAACCAAGAAGCAGCATTCATGATTGTCACTACAGAACCCTTAGAACGTACATTGTTGTTAACCGCCATTGAGTC
>NW_006417132.1:0-1346 GCF_000296735.1 Chrysochloris asiatica | reverse complement strand
CAATGTATGATTGTAGCCATTTCTGTATCACCTTTAGCAAAACTTTACTCGCTTGAGATATCAAAGAGATTGTCTGATGATTTCCGCATTCCATTGGGTCACCTCTCTTTGGAATGGCCACAAAAATGGATCTCTTCCAATCAGTCAGCCAGATAGTTGTCTTCCAAATTTCTTGTACATAGAAAGTACATAGAAGGAACTTAATCAATACCTCTTAGTTGAGTGACAGACAGATTGAATAAATGAAACTACTTTGCTCATCTTGAAATTGCACATCATGTAATACTTACCTAAAAGGTTTGTTGTGAGACTCAAGTGATAGAATCCATGAGGTGTTGTTATTAATGTTGTTAGATGCTGTCGAGTCAGTTCTGACTCATAGAAACTCTATGCACAGCAGACAAAAACATTGCCTGTTACTGTGCCATCTTCACAAGTATTATGTTTGACCCATTGTTGCTTCCACTGTATCAAACCATCTTGTTGGGGGTCTTACTCTTTTTCATTACCCCCCACCCACCCACTTTACCAAGCATAAAGTCCTTCTCCAGGTTCTGATTCTTCCTGAAAATATGTCCAAAGAACAAGAGACGAAGTCTCATCATACTCATTTCTAAGGAGCATTCTGGTTGTACTTCTTCCAAGTCAGATTTGTTTCTTCGGGCAGTCCTTGGAACTTCCAATATCCTTCAGCAACACCACAATTCAATTGCATTGATTATTCTATGTTAAACTATCCTTATTAACTGTTAAACTGTCACAAGCATATGAGACAATTGAAAATACCATGGCTTAGGTCAGGCACACCTTGAGCCTTCAAACTGACAGCTCTGATCTTTAACACTTTAAAGAGGTCTTTTGCAGTAAATTTATCTCCAGCACAGGATCAGTTTGTTGAAACGTTTCAATTTATATTCTATCAATTCTGGGAGCCTTGTTTTTCACCAGTACTTTCAGTGCACCACTCACCTTGCGGTTCAAATCGACTTTGCAGTCTAACGCATTAACCCACAGTACCACACAGAACTCCTGGCCTATTTTAATAATTAATTATTGCAACATTTACAGTTAAGAAAATAGATTATATTCAGACAGACAAATATAAGTGGGGCTTGTTACACACAATTGCTGTATGACTTAGTTTTTCTTTAGTTCCTGTCTTGTATTTTTTAATATTTTATTGTGAATTATATGATAGTTTACATGGGAGAACTTTAGTTTTACATTCATTCCATAGTATATCATTTCATTGCCATGGTTCCAATCCCCTCCATGCTTCATCAACTACCCAAAGAGTATATCCCAGAAACCCACCCACTATACTTCCCCCTCCTCCCCCCAGTTTT
>NW_006417131.1:3471-3960 GCF_000296735.1 Chrysochloris asiatica | reverse complement strand
TAAGCTTTCAATAGAGAACCTAGGTGCCAGAGGGTGTGGGGGAAAGGTAAAATCTTCACCGAGTTGTTTCCAACCTGTCTGGAAAGTGCTGATGAAAGGAGATGGGGACAAGACTCTGTGGTTCAGTAGTAAATGATTGCTATCAGGACTGACTGTGAGTGTTGGAAATATAAAGGTGGGCATTTTGTAACAAAAGGAGGGGAGTGGTAGATTTTGCAGTCCAGGAGTGGAGGTCCCTGGAGTCATCCATGGAGAAAAGCTAAGTGCAGAACCCTATCCAGAGAAGCAGTGATATCAGAGATGGAGGCAGAGACATTAGTGTAGAGAGATGGAGCAGCTGGAAGGGAATGGTGTATGTGCTGACGGCCAAGAGGCAGGCTTGTGGTGTGTACATTTTGGTTGCTTGATGATGCATGCAAGAGATTGTAATCAGTGCAGTGAAATGAAATAACATAGGATGAAAGTAAGCTAATGTTCTCACATGTAAAC
>NW_006417131.1:2404-2915 GCF_000296735.1 Chrysochloris asiatica | reverse complement strand
GGAACACTGAATGGTTTAAAATTAAGAAAGGTGTGTGACAGGATTGCATTCTTTCACCATACTTATTCAACCTGTATGCTGAGCAAATAATCTGATAAGCTAGGTTATATAAAGAAAAACATGACATCAGGATTGGAGGAAGACTCATTAACAACCTGTGATATGCAGGTGATACAACCTTGCTTGCTGAATGTAAAGAGGACTTAAAATACTTACTGATGAAGATCAAAGAGCAAAGCCTTCAGTATGGATTGCATCTCAATGTAAAGAAAACAAAAATCCTTACCTCTGGACTAAAAACAACATTCTTATCAACAAAGAAAAGATTGAAGTTGTCAAGGACTTCATTCTTCTTGGATAACTATCAACACTCACGGAAGCAGCAGTGAAGAAATCAAATGACATATTGCATTAGTAAATCTGCTGCACAAGACCTTTTTAAAGTGTTGAAGAGCAAAGATGTCAATTTGAGGACTAAGGTGCACCTGACCCAAGCATGGTATTTTCAATA
>NW_006417131.1:0-556 GCF_000296735.1 Chrysochloris asiatica | reverse complement strand
AAGGAAAACTGGTAACACAGAATAACTAAGTCAAAATAAACTTGCAAAGCAGAACTCAAGTCACATGAGGAAACATAATGCTAAGAGCAGGTGGCAATAAATCGACATCAGAAACAAGTAAATCTGTATGAGTATGGCTAGCTTTTAAAACGTTGGTTGCTGTTAGCGCCATCAAGTCCGTTCTGACTCATAACAATCTTGTATAGGGTTTCCAAGGAGCGGCTAGTGGTTTTTTTGAACTGTCAATCTTGTGGTTAGCATTCCAATAGTTAATCTATAGTAACACTGGTGGTGATGGTGGTTATGTGCCGTGGAATCGGAACAGACTCACAGTGACCTTGTACAGGGTTTCTGAGGCTTTAAATCTTTACAGGAGCAGAAAGCCTCATCTTTCTCCCGCAGAACACCTGGTAGTTTCTAACTGCTGACCTAAGATTTACAGCCCGATTCATAACCACTACGCTACCAGAGCTCCTTACAGTACCCCTAGGACACTCAAAAACACAAATGAAGAAATTACTTCTATAAAGTATCTGAAACAGAACTCAGATATAAA
>NW_006417130.1:3065-3907 GCF_000296735.1 Chrysochloris asiatica | reverse complement strand
CTCTTCTTATATTTGATTTTGCAGAGCTTGATTATGATATGTCTTGGTGATTTTCTTTTGGGGGTCTATCCTTTCTGAGGTTCACTGAGCTTCTTGAATTATTATATTTTTGTTTTTCAGGATGTTAGAGACATTTTTCTTCCAGAAGCTCTTCAACTATCTCCTCTGTGGTTTTCTGTGATTCTTTCTGTTCTGCAATTCCAATGATTCTCAAGTTATTCCTCTTCATGTTGTCCCACATGAATATTAGACTTTCTTCAGACTTTTTAATCTTTTTTTCTGCTTGCTCTTTTATCTTAGCAGTATTGAGAGATTTGTCTTCCGGTTTGCAGGTTCTGTCTATCATCTCTTCATTTCGTTCTGCTGTGCATGGGGTCACTATGAGTCGGTGCTGACTCGATGGCACCTGACAACAACAATGTATACCATGTATTAGAGCCCTTCAGTTTGTCCCTATTTTTTCATTGATGATCTTTACAGCTCTGGCATTTACGTTTATGTCTCTAATAAATGTTTAGTTAACTTTTGCATATGGTGAGAGGTATGAGATCTTGTTTCATCCTTTTGCAAATGCATTTCTGATTTTGTAAGCACTGTTTGTTGAAGAGATGATCTCTTTGCCATTTAATGTATTTTGGCCCTTTGTCAAAGATCAGTGGACAGCATGTGGTTGGATTTATTTCTGGGTTCTCAATTCTGTTCCATCACTCTTTGTGTCTTTCAGTGTACCAATATCAGGCTATTTTGACCAGTGTGAGTATGTAGTGAATTTTGAAATCAGGGATTAAGAGACCTCCATCTTTGTTCTTCATCTTTAACAGTGCTTTACTTATCTGAGGTCT
>NW_006417130.1:0-1090 GCF_000296735.1 Chrysochloris asiatica | reverse complement strand
GGTAGCTGCTGGTGGGTTTGATCCATTGACCAGTCCAGTGCTTAACCATTATATCACCAGTATACCTTTTAACAGCTTTTGTAATAAGTACGATATTGCTAAATGGAAACAATGAGGTTTAGAATAAGTTTATAACCTGAATTTTCTTAATGCCTGTGAGAGTTAAATGATTATTATTCTCCTAATACAGTTCCAAGATCATCCAACGAAAATAATATTGTCCATAAACTCTCTGGAGCATCTGCCTAAGAACCATAGCCCATGGTTATTCAATGTCTTCAGGCCTCATAGGATGAGGTAATGGTATGATAGATTTCTTCTCTGTGTCTCTGGAAAGTGCTTTCCTCATATCATAAGCATCTTCATCATGCTCCTTGTTGCTGGCTGAATATGACCGTCCTGTAAATGCTATAGCCCAACTGCTTGTACATGTTGATTGCAACTTGGGTAGATACTCTTACAAAGAGATCAACAAAAAAGCCACCCTTTCTTTCTGAAATCTCTTCTAACAACTCCATAAGTTTAGCAGCCAAATCAAGGCGTCGGAACTCTGGGGCAACAGACAGAGCTGTGACGTGTCTGTGCCATTCTTCCCTTGCCACTGAGCCTTCTGCTTTCCCCATGACATAACCCATTAGTTCTCCACCAGGTGCTTCTGCAACGATGAAATAACTCTGGCCAGTGGGCAATGTACTGCAAGTACAAAGGAATCCCATAAGTTTCTGTAAGTGGATCCAAGTTAATGTTGTTGAAGCAGAACAGGTCATCACTGGTGAAGGTTCTGAGCATGGTTATCCGGCAGCTGCTGTAGAAGTCAGATGGCTAAGCCTCCACCCCACAGGAAGTCCATGCTGTTTGTTTTTGATGCTGCTGCTGGTTTCTTTGTTTTGCATGCTTTCCTGTGCTTTTTCTTGTCAATTTCTTCAGAGTTTTTATGTTTCCAAAATCTTTGATTTTTATTGTCTTGTTTTGATGTGGAGTTATATTAAGTTTCTTTATAGTTATCTTATACTTTATTAATTTCTTCCTCATTTTAAAACTCTCTGTTTTATTCTATAATCTATCTGAACTCCTCACCACCTGGATCTTT
>NW_006417129.1:2935-3997 GCF_000296735.1 Chrysochloris asiatica | reverse complement strand
ACTAGGCATTAGTGAGCTGAAATAGACTTGTATTGGCCATTTTGAATCTGACGATCTTATGATATTTGATGCTGTGAACAACAAATTCAAAGAAATGGTGTCACATTCATCATAAAAAAAGAGCATTTCAAGATCTCTCTTGAAATATAATGCTGTCTATGATAAGACAATATTCATACACCTATAAGAAAGGCCTGCGGACCACAAGGTCATCAGTTCAAAACTACCAGCTGTTCCGCAGGAGAAAGATGAGGCATTCTGCTCCCATAAAGATTTAAAGACTCGGAAACCCTGTACAGGATCGCTATGAGTCGGAACCAACTCCATGGCACATAACAACAACAACATAAGAAAGACCAGTTAATACCACAATCATTAAACTTACGAACTAGTCACTAAAGCCAGTGATGATGAATTTGAAGCATTTTCCAACTTCTTCAGTCTGAAATTAGTCAAATATGTAATCAAAATGTATTGATTGATAATTATCGGTGATTAGAATACAAAGCTTGGAAACAAAGAGGAAGGATCAGTAATTGGAGAATATGGCTTTGCTTATAGAAATAATGCTGTGAATACATGATAGAATTTTGCAAAACTCATGATTTATTCATTAAAAATTCCTTTTTTTATGTGAGTCTATGGACAAGGACATAGCCACAGAAGGCTATAGCTGAGAGTGAAGCATCCTGCCGATATGAAGTGAAAGGAGACACACAAGAACATCCAAACTTGCAGATAGTACCCATTTGTCCTAGCCTTGATGGCTTGATAATCAGAACTGGACTAGAGGAAGATTAAAAAAAAAAAAAAATTATAAAGAAAATGAGGGTCAATTGCTACAATTTGATGAACTTGACCTATGTTTATGGAGGTAGTAACTCTAATACCAACTGAGAGGGAAGGAGTCTTCACATCAAGTATCAATGCTATCCCCTCTGTGCACAGGGTAGATATGGACGGGCAACTTAGACATTGGCTACCTAAAAAGGGAGGGCAATAAAAGCACGAAGTGACTGGCTTACAAGGTTTCAAGGGGGAGTTTAGTTTAATAATGTGTGG
>NW_006417129.1:0-1185 GCF_000296735.1 Chrysochloris asiatica | reverse complement strand
AGTGACAGCAGTAATGGTCTCAAGTGTAACAACAACTGTGAGGAGGACACAGCACTGGACAATGTTTTGTTCTGTTGTAGATAGGGTCACTGTGAGTCAGAGCTGACACAATGGCACCAAACAACAATAACAAGTAGGTCTAGACTTGTCCCATGACTCCAGTTGTTGTTGTTAAGTGCGATTAAGTAATTTTGGACCTATAGTGACCCTGTATCCCTAGGGTTTCCAAGGATCAACTGGTGAGCTTAAACAGCCAACTTTGCAGTTTAAATGGCTTTGCAGTCTGACGTGTTAACTCACAGCACCACACTGGGACTCCACGACTCTAGTTAGGCTATCAACATTCATTCAAGGTTTGTACATTTTATTAAATCTCCTTGTTCAGTCTTTCTTGTGATCACCTTGTTACATTAAAACCAGACCATTATTTGATGTTTTGAAAACCTTTACAACTCAAGCTAAATGACTGTCCTGGCTGAATGCAGTTAATAAATCTTAACAATGAAGCTCTTTTTGTTAAAGGCTACCAGTAACCAAGTACATAACATTTTATAGTGTACCTAACATACTTTACAATTTAACTATAGGCAATAACTCATATATCTGCTAATTTCTAGCTCTTTCCAGATCTCTAAAACATATTGATTATATCTTAGTGATCACATCAAGCATGTCCATAATAGCAATAAACTTTAATTTCCAAGTTACTCCATGCAAAATGTATATTATTTTCTTAGACTGAGTTCTCCAGAGAAGCAAAGCCAGTGAAGTTTCTATGTGCATATGTAAAAAAAAGACTTATAAGGCACCGCTTGATGGCAGATAGGGTAGAGATGCGGTGAAGTTCTCCATCAGCAATACCACAAAATAGCTGGCAAAGCGGATTCAGGGCAGAACTCCAAAACTCTGAACCACATAGGTAGGAATATTTAAAAAGTCTGAAGGCTTAAAGCTAGTGGGACTTGTAGCAGAGGTAAGAAATTATGTACTTTAGAATCTGCCAGTCTCCGCAGCCTGGAGCCGACAACTTGGGCGAGACCAAACGACAAGACCGAGCAGGGGAGCAGACCCACCATGGAATAATGCTGTGGGAATTTTGGAGCAAAGGCGGCCAATACACTTTGTCAGTTTTGCGTTGTTCTGATTTTTTTGTTTTTTGGTATCTGTTCATTGGCACCCCCCCCC
>NW_006417128.1:2662-4021 GCF_000296735.1 Chrysochloris asiatica | reverse complement strand
ACCCTGTAAAGGGTTTCCAAGGCTTGAAATCTTTATGGGAGCAGAAAGTTTCCTTTTTGTCTATGGAGCAGCTGTTGGACTCAAACTGCAGACCTTGTGGTTATCAGTCAAGAGCCACTGCACTCCTTGCTCAGCATACAGAGTGAGTAAGTATCGTGAAAGAATACAACCTTGGCTCACACCTTTCATAATTTCAAATCATTCAGTATCCCCTTGTTCTGTTTCAACAACTATCTCTTGGTCTCTATACAGGTTCTTCATGAGCACAATTAAGTGTGTTGGAATTCCCTTTCTTCAAAATGCTATACATAGTTTGCTATGATCCACACAGTCAAATGCCTTTGTATAGTCAATAAAGCACAAGTAAACATCCTTCTGCTTTCAGCCAAGATCCATCTGATATCCCTTTTTCCACGTTCTTTTCTGAAAACTGCTTGAATTTCTGACAGTTCCCTGTCAATATAATGCTAAAACCATTTTTGAATTATCGTCAGCAAAATTTTACTTGCATGTGATATTAATGATATTGTTAGATGATTTCCACCTTCTATTGGGTCACCTTTCTTTGGAATGGGCACAAATACGGATCTCTTACAATCGGTTTGCCAGATAGCTGTCTTCCAAATTTCTTGGCATAGATGAGTGAAAGCATTCAATGCTGCAGCAGTTTGTTGAAACATTTCCATTTGTATTCCATCAATTCCTTGGAGCCTTTCTTTCACCAATGCTTTCAACACAACTTGGGCTTTTTCCTTTAATACTGTCCGTTCTTGACATATGGTACCTCTTAATATGTTTAACCATCAATTGGTTCTTTTTGTTACAATGATTCTTCGTATTTCTTCCATCTTCTTTTGATGCTTCCCACATCATTCAATATTTTACCCAATGAATCCTTCAATATTACAACCTGAGACTTGAATTTTTTTTCTTCGGTTCTTTCCGCTTGAGAAATACGGAGCATGGTCCTCCTGTTTGGTTTTCTAATTCCAGGTCTTTGCATATTTCCTTATAATACTTTACTTGTCTTCTTAAGCTGCCCTTTGAAAATTTCTGTCCAGCAATTTTACAGCCTCATATCTTCCAGTTGCTGTAGCTTGTTTATGTTCATAAGTGTCAGTCTTTTCTGACATTCATTTTGGTCTTTTCTTTCTTTCCTGTCTTTTTAACAATCCTTTTATTTCTTCATGTATGCGGTTCTTGATGTCATCCCACAACTCTCTGGTCTTTGGTCTTTAGTGTCTAATGCATCGCATCTGTTTTTTAGATGGTCTCTGTCTTAGTTCCCTAGTGCTTCCATAACAGAAATAACCACAAGTGGATAGCTTTAATAAATAGAAATTTATTCTCTCACAGTTT
>NW_006417128.1:0-522 GCF_000296735.1 Chrysochloris asiatica | reverse complement strand
GTATGTTGTTGAAAAAAGGTATTTTCAATAAATAAATCATTGATCTTGCAAAATTCTCTCATGTGATCTTCAGCATTATTTCTATCACTAAAGCCGTATTTTACAACTACTGATCCTTCCTCGTTTTCAACTTTTGCATTCTAATCACAAATAATTATCAACGCATCTTTATTGCATGCTTGATCAATTTCAGACTGAAGAAGTTGGTAGTGGTGGTGGTGGTTGTGTGTCATTGAGTCCGGTCCAACTCACAGCAACCCGGTATAGGATCTCTGAGGCTGTAAATCTTTATGAGAACAAAAAGCCTCATCTTTTTCCCATGGAGCAGCTGGTAGATTCTAACTGCTGACCTTGCATTTAATCCAACATGTAACCCACTTTGCTCTCAGGGCTCCTTGAAGAAGTTGGTAGAATTATTCAATTTCATCATCATTGGCTTTAAATGGTTAGTTCATAAATTTAAATAATAGTAGTATTAACTGGTCTTTCTTGAAGGCATATGGATATTATCCTATCACAGAC
>NW_006417127.1:2855-4188 GCF_000296735.1 Chrysochloris asiatica | reverse complement strand
AGCTTTGTTTTTATTGCCAGGGTCATATTTTCCAACTATTGATCCTTCCTCTTTGTTTCCAACTTTTGCATTCCAATCACTAGTAATTATCAATGCATCTTGATTGTATGTTTGATTAATTTCAGGCTGAAGAAGTGGGTAGAATTCTTCAATTTCTTCATCATTGGCTTTTATGGTTAATGCATAGATTTGAATTTTGGTATCAACTGATCTTCCTTGTAGGTGTATGGATATTACCTTATCACAGACAGTAAGTACTGTACTTCAAGATAGATTTTGAAATGCTCTTTTTGATGATGAATGTGACACCATTCTTCTTCAATATGTTGTTCCTGCCATAGTAAAGCATATGACTGTCCAATTCAAAATGGCCAATACTATCCATTTTAGCTCACTAATGCCTAGGACATCAATCTTTATGCATTTCATTTCATTTAAAATCATTTCCAATTTTCCTAGATTCGTACTTTTTACATTCCACATTCTAATTATCATTGGATGTTTGTAGCTGTTTCTTCCCATTTTGAGTTGTGTTCCATCCATGTCAGTAAGGTCAACTTTGTTGTGAGGAGGAATCTCTTAACCAGCTGTGATTTGAGTGTCTTAAAACCTGAGGGGCTTATCTTCTGCCATTGTATCAGATTAAGCACTGGGCTGCTAAACCTAAAAAGTAACCAATTTGAGCCCACCAGCCTCTCCACAGGAGAAACATGAGGGTTTCTGCTCCCATAAAAGTTTATAGTCTTCGAAACCCTGCACAGGGCTGCTATGAGTCAGAATCGACTCCAACAACAACATGGTATATGAAGGAGCTGGGATGCTAATCAGAAGGTCATCAGTTAAAACCCACCAGCCACAGTCTGCTTCTATAAAGATTTACATCCTTGGAAACCCTATGGGGCAGTTTACTCTGTCTTAGGGGTTGCTATGAGTCAGAAGGACTTCATGGCACTGGGTTTGTTCTTTCTGGTTTTATGGCGTACAGTAAATGTGATAATTCAAACATTAACAGGAGATTTATGGCTTATCCAATCAATGATGTTGGAACAACTCGACAACCCTTGGGGGTAAAAATAGAGCTAAATCTCTCCACCACCCGTCTGTCAATTTGTGGTACTGTGGTGGCTTGTGAGTTGCTATGATTCTGGAAGCTATGCCACGGGTATTTTAAATACCAGCAGGGTCACCCATGGTGGACAGGTTTCAGAAGAGCTTCCAGATGAAGACAGACTAGGAAGGAGTGACAAACTACTTCCGAATATTTAGTCACTGAAAACCTTACAAATAGCAAAGAAACACTGTTCAGATATAGTGCTGGAAAATAGCCCCTCAG
>NW_006417127.1:0-550 GCF_000296735.1 Chrysochloris asiatica | reverse complement strand
CAACCTGCAATACGCAGATGATACAACCTTGCTTGCTGAAAGTGAAGAGGACTTAAAATATTTACTGATGAAGATCAAAGAGCACAGCCTTCAGTGTGGATTGCATTTCAATGTAAAGAAAACAAAAATCCTCACTACTGGACCAATAAACAACATTCTTATCAACTGAGAAAAAATTGAAGTTGTCAAGGACTTCATTCTTCTTGGATCAAGTATCAACACTCATGGAAGCAGCAGTCAAGAAATTGCACGACGTATTGCATTAGGCAAATCTGCTGCAAAAGACCTTTTTAAAGTATTGAAGAACAAAGATGTCAGCTTGAAGACTAAAGTGTGCCTGACCCAAGCCATGGTATTTTCAATAACCGCATATGCATGCGAAAGCTGGATAGTGAATAAGTGAGACTGTAGAAGAATTGATGCTTTTGAGTTATGGTGCTGAAGGAGAATATTGAAAGTGCCAAAATAACCAACAGATCTGTGTTGGAAGAAGTGCAGCCAGAGTGCTCCTTGGAGGCCAAGACGGGCCAAACTTTGTCTCTCATACTTC
>NW_006417126.1:3458-4068 GCF_000296735.1 Chrysochloris asiatica | reverse complement strand
CTTGTCTGACATGTAGCTTACTCTTTGTATATGGACATGTTTGCCTCCTCTGATATGTAGCTAGCTCTCAGTATATACACATGTTGGCTCATCAAGCATGTAGCCAGCTCTCTGTGTATGAACATGTTGGACTCATCTGTCTTGTAGCTAGCCCTCTAAATATACACATGTTGGACTCATCTGCCATGCAGTTAACTCTCAGTATATGGACATGTTGGATTCATCTGCCATGTCACTAGTACTCTGTATATGGAAATGTGGGACTACTCTGCCATGTAGCTATCTCTCAGTATATGGACATGTTGAACTCATCTGCCATGTAGACAGCTCTCTGTGTATGAACATGTTGGACTCATCTGTCATGCAGTTAACTCTCAGTACATGGACACGTTGAACTCTTCTGCCATGTAGCTAGAATTCTGTGTATGTATATATTGCACTACTCTGCCATGTAGCTAGCTCTCTGTATATGGACATTTTGGACTCGTCTGCCATGTATCTAGCTGTCTATACATGGGTATGTTGGATTGATCTGCCATATAGGTAGCTCTCTGTATATGAACATATTGGACTTTTCTGCCATGTAGCTTACTCTTAGTTTATGGACATG
>NW_006417126.1:0-633 GCF_000296735.1 Chrysochloris asiatica | reverse complement strand
GGCAATAAAGTACCCCTAAAAAGCAACCATGTCATAAATAAAAGGTATGGGTATACACAGATACTTAATAAAAAGTCTGACTTAGACGTTCTTAAATTAATGATCAGTAAAATACAGAAGTTGTTTTTCATAGCCTCAGTTTCCCTGATAAGTGATGTTTTTGTAGGCTATAAACAGATAGTGTATGGAAGAAGTTAATGGAGTTAATTGCACCTAGCAACTAAAATTAACAGGACTTAACAGACAAAGGTTAAGAAACATATGTGAAGATTAACTTGCTTCTCAGAGAAAAGAATAGATTTATGTATGAACAAATGTTTAACTAAAAGTTTTTAAGGTGACTGAATGTCTCCTGTGCCTGGAGATAATGTTTTTGCTCTAAATTCTCATCACTGTTGTAAATTTAAGAATTAAACCATGAGGAATGTGCCGCAAGATAGATTGTACCTTGATGTTATTGATTACTATAAAAGCAATGTTTTTTGTAATGGTATATAAGGGGGTTGTAAGATAGAACAAAGGAGTACAAGAAAGGAGGAGAAAAAAGGAGAGAGGTAAGAGATGTAGAGGCAAGAATGAAAGAAGTAAGTAGAAGCAGAAAGAAGTAGGGAGAGAAGAAGGAATATGAGGTGG
>NW_006417125.1:2478-2995 GCF_000296735.1 Chrysochloris asiatica | reverse complement strand
AGATGGTGCTGGCAGAACTGGAAAACAATATGCAAAAGATTGAAACAAGACCTTCACCTCACACCTTATACAAAATCCAACTCAGCATGGATTAAAGACCTAAATGTGAATCCCAGAATTATGAAGGCCATCAATGAAAAAATAGGGACAAATGTGAGGGCACTCATTCAGGGAATACACAGACTACCAAACATTTTGAAAACCAGGTCTCCACCTGAGTTCACAGGCGTCTATTGCATGTTGTAGGAAATACCTCACAGCTTCATTGTGTGTATTCCCATTGAGTCTTAGTCTTGGTAGGGGGTTTGTCCTGAGGGGACCCAACCACTTGCCTTGATGGCTCCTGGGTGAGCAACTTGCTTGTTTTTGTAGTAATCAATCGGACTGCCATTACTGTTTTGTGTTTTTCCTGTCAGTCTTTCTTTCAAGAAGTATCTTCTGTTCTAGCTGCTTCAGGCTGGTCTGCTTGTCCTTTCAAGTGGAAATTTCTCACCTCAGAAGATTGTGGATGGGGTTC
>NW_006417125.1:0-818 GCF_000296735.1 Chrysochloris asiatica | reverse complement strand
TCATCCTATCGTATTTCATTTCATTGCAATGATTACAATCCCCTCCATGTATCATCATATAACCCCAAAGGGTACATCACACAGGCCTACCCCTCACACCTGGCCATCAGCACACAGCCCCTCTCCCACCCTGAGCCCAGTGTCCCCAGACGCTCCATCTGTCCACATAATTCTCTGTCTTCATCTCTGGCATCACTGCCTCTCTGGGTAGAGTCCCGCTCTCCACTCTTCTCACTTGATGGTCCTAGGGACCTCCGCTCCTGGGCTGCAAAATCAATCACTCTCCTCCTTTTGTCAAAAAACATCTACCTCTACATTTCCTAACATGACAGTCAGACCTGATGGCGATTATTCACCAGTGTACCACGAGAGTCTTATCCCCATTTCTTTTCACCGGCCCAGTCCCAACGCTTTGGAAATCATTCAGTGGTGATTCTACCTTCCCTGTCTGGAACTAGGCTCCCTCTTGAAACCTTGTAAGCCAGTAACTTCTTGCCTTTCTTCTTTTTAAGCAGTGCTTTGTTTATCCTGGGTCTCTGTCCTTTCCATATAAAGTTTGTAATTGTTTTTTCCATCTCTTTGAAGAATATCGTTGGAATCTGGATTGAGATTGCATTATATGTATAAATTGCTTTGGGCAGTATTGACATTTTCATAATGTTAAGTCTTCCTATCCAGGAACATGGTACATACTTCCATTTTTTGTAGGTCTCTTTTGGTTTCTTGTAGTAGTGTTTTGTAGTTTTCTTTGTATAAATCCTTTGGTTCGCTGGTTACATTTAGTCCTAGATATTTCATCCTTTGTGTGGCTATTGTAA
>NW_006417124.1:1307-3243 GCF_000296735.1 Chrysochloris asiatica | reverse complement strand
TTGTTGTTGTTGTTTTTGTTTTATTTTGCAGATTTAAGAAGAGGAGATTGACAAAAATGCATTAGCTTTTTAGGTTAATATTTCATGCTTGAATATATTTGTTGATTTTACATTTCGGTTTTTTAATTAATTGTTTATTACCCCCATTGATCTCTTTTACCCATTTTTCATCTTTTTGTTCTGCGTTTTCTGGCTTCTTAATGCTTAGTTTATTTATATTTTGTCTTTCTGACTTAAAATGAAAACATTTAAGATGATGAATTGTCACCTGATAGAAACTTGGCTTCATTCTATGGTTTATGATATTTGTTTATATAATGACTATTTTCTAAGCCATCTGCAATTACAATATTTCTTTTTCTGTTTAAATAAAGAGTTACTTAAAGGAGTGTGTAAAACTTTCAGGTGGCTGGTATTTATTTTGTTTAGACTTTACAGATTGAAGATTTAAAAAGAGTATAGACTATGAAACATAAAATTTCTGTTTTTTGAAAACATCTTCTCTATGTGTTTCTGAGTGTATATGTGTTTGTTTTGTTAATATTAATGGAAGTCCAAACATTTATAAACTGTAATGTTTTTTATAAGATACGTAATATTGGAGACTATCGTACCTCTGTGATAAGCTCTGACTGCAAACCACAAGGTAGGCAGTTACAGATAATCAGGCACTCCAGGGGAGAAAGATGAGACTTTCTGCTTCCACAAAGATTTCCATCCTCAGCTTGGTTTGAAGGGGCAAAAGAGGGGAATAATGTTAACATGCTTGGCTGTCTTTTGAATCTTGGTTTCCCTTGCCTATGATTGTAAAATAGACACTAAAGGGGGGAGAAAGGAATAGCCAAAAACATCACTACAGAAAGTTTGTAAGTCCGTCTTCAGCCTGTAACTGATTGGAATACCTTAAAGGGGGCTAGAAGTTGCCCAGTGAAAGAGGCTTCCTGTGGAGCCTACATTAAATAAGACCATAGGTGGAATCCAGAACCTCATCCAGAATTGCCTGAGGTAGGAAATTTCCACTGGAAAGGATGAGTAGACCAGCCTGGAGCAGTCAGAAGAACAGAAGATACCTCATGAAAGAAAGATTGTCAGAAAAAATCTGAAACAATAGTGGCAGTCTGATTGATTACTACAAGAACAAGTAAGCTGTTCATTGGGGAGCCATCATAACAAATGGTCAGGACCCTTCAGAGCAAACTCCCTTTCAACACTGAGACTCAAGAATACATGAGCAGGCAGGTGGAGTTTAGTTTCAGAGTGTGAAGGGGAAGGTAGAATCTTCACTGAATGATTTCCAATCTGTTGGGACCAGGCTGGCGAAATGAAATGGAGATAAGACTCTTGTGGTACAATAGTGAATAATTGCCATCAGGACTGACTGTGAGGGTAGGAAATATAGAGGTAGATGTTTTTTGACAAAAGGAGGAGGGTGGTTTGTTTTTTGGCCCAGGAGCAGAGGTCCCTGGGACCATCAAGTGAGAAGAGCGGAGAGTGGAACCCATTCTCAGAGAGGCAGAGACGCCAGGGATGGAGACATAGACGATGACGTGGACAGATGGCATGGCTGGGGACACTGAACTCAGGGAGGGAGAAAGGTTGTGTGCTGATAGCCAGGGGGCGGGCCTGTGTGTTATTTGATGATGCATGGAGGGGATTGTAATCATTGCAATGAAACAAAATATGATAAGATGCATGTAAAACTGATATTCTTCCATGTAAACCTCACAATGAAAACTTATTTTAAAAAAAGAAAGAAATGTAATCAACAACAACAAAAAAAGAAAATTGCAAAAATAAATTATGGTACAAGCAAAAAAAAAAAAAAAAAGATTTCTAGCCTCAGAACCTCTCTACAGGTTCCCTATGAATTGGAACTGACTCAACAGCACTCAAGACCACCACCATAGATATGTAACTAGTAAATCACTCATTTTAA
>NW_006417124.1:0-518 GCF_000296735.1 Chrysochloris asiatica | reverse complement strand
CGTACACTTCTCTTAATTTTAAAACATTAAGTGTCCCCATGTTCTGTTTGAACAACTGCCTCTTGGTCCAGGTACAGATTCCTCATGAGCACAATTAAGTGTTCCAAAATACTCATACTTCCTGATGTTGTCCATAGCTCGTCATGATCCACACGATCGAAAGCCTTTGCATACTCAATAAAGCACAGGTAAACATCTTTCTGATATTCTCTAATTTCAGCCAAGATCCATCGGACATCAGCAATGATATCTCTCGGTCCACGGCCTCTTCTGAATCCGGCTTGAACCTCTGGAAGTTCTCTGTCAATGTATGATTGTAGCCATTTCTGTATTACCTTTAGCAAAACTTTACACTCATGCGATATCAAAGAGATTGTCCAATGATTTCCTCATTCTGTTGGGTCACCTCTCTTTGGAATGGGCACAATCATTGGCCAGATAGTTGTCTTCCAAATTTCTTGGCATAGATGATTGAGTGCCTCCTGTGCTGCCTCACTTTCTTGAAAGATTTCAATTTT
>NW_006417123.1:3992-4432 GCF_000296735.1 Chrysochloris asiatica | reverse complement strand
TAGGGATAGGGCTGTTTGTGATTTAGTGCTAGGGCTTGGGCTTCAGCTATTAGGGCTTTAGGGATAGGGCTAGGCCAGTTATGGCTTCAGGGATAGGGCTTGGGCTAGGGCTGTTAGGGCTTTTGGGGTAGGTCTAGGGCGAGGTATGTTAGGGCTTTAGGGCTAAGTCTAGGGCTCTTAGTGCTTTAGGGCTAGTTCTATGGCTGATAGGGCTATAGGGCTAGGGCTTGGGCAAGGACTGTTAAGGCTTTAGGGCTAGTGCTAGGGCATGGGTTCTTAGGGCTTTAGGGTAGTGCTAGGTCTAGGGCTCTTAGGGCTTTAAGGCTAGGGCTAGGGCTTTTGGGCTAGGTCTAGGACTAGGGCATTAAGGCAAGGACTTTAGGGCTAGGGCTAGGGCAGTTAGGCAATTAGGGATAGGGCTATGTCTAGGGCTGTTAGGG
>NW_006417123.1:0-667 GCF_000296735.1 Chrysochloris asiatica | reverse complement strand
GGCTTTAGGGTTATGGCTATGGCTGAAAGGGCTATAGGGCTAGGGCTTGGGCAAGGGCTGTTAAGGATTTAGGGCTAGTGCTAGGGCTAGGGCTCTTAGGTCTTTAAGGCTAGGGCTAGGGCTGTTAGGGCTTTAGGGATAGGGCTCAGGCTGTTAGGGCATTAGGGCTAGGGCTAAGAATTTAAGGCTAGGGCTTTATGGCTAGGTCTAGAGATGTTAGTGCTTTAGGGTTAGGGCAAGGCTTACTCCTGTTAGTGCTTTAGGGCTAGGGCTAAGGATATAGGGCTAGGTCTTTAGGGCTATATCTAGGGCTGTTAGTGCTTTAGGGCTAGGGCTAGGGTTACAGCTGTTAGGGCTTTAGGGATAGGGCTAGTGCTAGCCTGTTAGGGCTTTAGCGCTAGGGCTAGGATTAGAGCTGTTATTGCTTAACGACTTGGGTTAGACATAGAGCTTTTATGGCTTTAGTGACAGGGCTAGGGATTAGTCTAGGGCTAGGGAATTAGGTCAAGGTCAATAGGGCTATGGCCAGTGATGTTTGGGCTCTAGTCCTAGGGCTTGCTCTAGGGGTGTTACGACTTTAGCGCTAGGGCTAGGACTAGGGCTAGGGCTGTTAGTGATTCAGGGCCAGGGCTAGGGCTGTTTGTGCTTTAGGGCTAGGGCTAGGGCT
>NW_006417122.1:0-3900 GCF_000296735.1 Chrysochloris asiatica | reverse complement strand
GTTCAAACCCACCAGCCAGTCCTTAGAAACCCTATCTATACAGTCACTATGAGTTGGAACCAACTCAAACGCACTTCACAACAACAACAAATATATATTTCACTGATTTTGCTCATCTAGAAAACCCAGCCTATGATAGGTGAAGTCCTGGTGTCACACTATAGGATAAACATGGGACTGCTAACTATAAGATTGTTGAGTCAACCCACCAGCTACTCCTCAGAAACCCTATACAGGATCTATATGAGTTGGATCCAACTCAACAACACTTATCAACAACAAGATAACTAAGACAGTCCCAATGAGTTTAAATTGACTTGATGGTACCCAAAAATAATATATTCAAGGCAGAACCCTTGAATATATTATTCAAGGCAGAGTTACATAAAAGTGGTTCAGGGATAGACTGTTATGAATTGACCTACGTCCCCTCAAAAGATATGCTGACGTCCTAAGTCCTGTGTCTATGAATGACTTTGTTCAGAAATAGGGTCTGTGCAGAGGTTTAATGAGATGATCATATTGGAGTAGAGTAGACCCCAGTCTAATATGACTGGTATCCTTATAAAAAGAGGAGAAGAGACAGAGTGAAGAAAGCCATGTGAAGAAGATAGAGGTAAGACTGGACTGATGTATCTACAAGCTAAGGAAAGGCAAGTGTTCCCAAGAACCACCAGAAGCTAGAAGAAGCAAAGGAAGACATTCCCTCAGAGGCTTCAAGTGAGCATGGTCCTGCCAACACCTTGAATTTGGACTTCTAGACTCCAGAACTGGGAGATAACACATTTCAGTCTGCAGTGTTTTGTTACAGCCTAGGAAACTAACACATGGACTTATGCAATACATCCTTCTCCCCAACCCAAACACTACTACCCAAGGAGTTTTGGATAACACACACAAACTCAGATGTCTCCAAATGGCAGTTAAAAGGATATGTACTGTGAAATGGAAATAATTGAAGGGGAGAAAAGGAGAGACAGACAAGAGATACTGATTCTCCCGAACCACATGACTTCTTAGCTGGCATGGTTACCTCATTCGCTTCCCAGTCTGTCTACTTACTCTTCACCACCCACCCATTTTACCAGGTTGATCTATAGAGGAAGAGCCAACAAATGCGTGGCTCCTGAGCCCAAGTCTGGCACACAGTTGGCACTCACTGAATGGCAGTTGTTGCTACTATTAGTATTAGTATTATTATAACTTCAGGAAGTCATGATAGATGGACTCCCGATCAACCTGCTTAACGCAAAAGTACCTGTCTCATTTGATCTTCAACAACAAACTAGTTGTCGTAAGTTGACTCAGACTCGTGGTGATCCCGTGGGTGATAAAGTAGAGCAGTGCTCCATAAGGTTTTCAGTGGCTGAGTTTTCAGAAGTAGATCACAGGGCATTTTTCTGAGACGCCTCTGGGTGAAATTGAACCTCTGAGACTTTTCGTTAGCAGCTGGGCACGTTAACCCTTTGCCCTACATGGTGTTTGTTGTCAGGTGCCATTGAGTTGATTTTCAATTCATAGTGACCCAGTGTGATAGAGGAGGACTTCCTCATAGGGTTTCCTATAGGCTGTCATCTTCATTTTGCTTGGATCCACCATCAACACTCATGGAAGCAGCAGTCAAGAAATCAAACAACATATTGCATTAGGCAAATCTGCTGCACAAGACCTCTTTAAAGTGTTCAAGAGCAAAGATGTCAGTTTGAGGACTAAGGTGCACCTGACCCAAGCCATGGTATTTTCAATAGACTCATATGCATGTGAAAGTTAGATAATGAATAAGGAAGATGGTAGAAGAATTTCTACTTTGGACTTATGGTGTTAGAGAAGAATATTAAAAGAACCGTGGACTGCCAGAAGAACAAACAAATCTTAGTTCTAAGAAGTGCAGCCAGGGTGCTCCTTAGAAGCTAGGATAACCAGATTTTGTCTCTCAATTCTTTGGACAAATTGTCAGGAGGGACCAGGCCCTGGAGAAGGACAACATGAGTGGTAAAATGGAGGTTTGGAGAAAAAAGAGGAAGCCCCCCAGTGAGATGGATTGGACCGGTGGCAGGAGTAATGGGCTAAAATGTAACAACAGCTGTGAGATTGGCTCAGGACTAGACAGTGTTTCTCTATTGTGGTTAAATTCGCTATGAACCGGAACCAACTCGATGGCACCTAACAACAACAACAACAATAATCTTTATGGAAACAGATTGCTATGTCTTTTTCCTGTGGAGCCACAGGGTGGATTTGAACCACCAACCTTTCAGTTAACAGCTGTGCTTAACTACTGTTCCAGTGGGAATGCTCCTCAGAGACATAGCAAGGGCAAATGCCGTCATCTCAGTCAAAAACCATCAGTGTGTTAAGGCTCATTTTCTCTGAGCGTGGATAAAAGGTGAAAGTAAGATGAGCTAAAGGGATGAGAAAATGTACATATTTATATATCTATTTATGTATGTAAATGTGTCTGTTTATATATCCATTTGATAGTGTCATTAGTGAAGCTGATACAGGTATATAAGCTGAGCCTGGGAATAAATTGCATCTGAATTGCTTGTTACATTTACTTCATGCTGCTTTGAGATTGCTACCTTGGGCATAGGATGAGAGCAGGAAATAAGATCCTTGTTTGTAAAAGGTAAAAAATAAATAAAATAAGCAGTTACCCTCTAATGGCCATGTACAGAATGTCTTTTAAACGCTTCCCTTTATATTACCTATTTGGCAAGATCGGGACAACAGCTTAACAAGATTTTTCTTTTCATTCTATGCCCACCCTACTCACAACTAAGGATAAAGCCTTTCAAGTCAAACCTGCTGCCATATTGAGGATGATAACAAAAAGATGAGGTCACAAGTGCACTTCCCCCTGTTTCCAGCAGAGGGAGCTCTGGTTGGTCTGTCAATCCTAATTCCCCCTTCATTACTCAACTGTGTCAGCGTCCTATAAAGAGTTCCTATGAATGAACATTTCTAGTTAGTTTTGAGAGAGTTAAGAACAAGGATCGCTATCTAGCTTTTGACAGTTACTTGCATAGATGTCAAAACCAAGGATGACTTCTTCTCTGGCTTCAGAAGTTTGCCTATCACAATTCAAAATCCTTCAAAAAAACAAAAGAAAAAAGTTACACCAACCAAACAAGAACTGAACCTCATGCAAGCATTTGATTGAAAAAAAGCAAAGCCATGAAGCTCCGAGGAGGCAGAGGGGATGGGGATGAGGACAAAAGTATAATTAAAATGCACTGTATTACTGAGAGGATAACTTTGATTGGGGAGTCAGCTGGACTAATCAAGAAAATCTGAGTAAATTCAGCTGGACAGTTTGCCATTCGTTTGCCAAAAGCTCTGATATTTGCCAACTAAACGTAGTTGGAATTGGATTCACGGAGCAAACAGATTTGAAATGAGTGATAATGAACCACCCTGTTTATATGCCAGTCTTTGCCCCTGCTGCCTTGACAAGTTTGGAATTGCCCAGAAGTGGTCAGAAGTTCCTTCCATCTTTTGGTTAACATCCTGGTTTACTCAAGACTGCACAGCTTTTGTCTTGCAATTTATATACCAAGCAGGCAGGACCCAACAAGAGAACATTGGGAGTTAATTATAACCAAATAGTAGTTACGAATCGGGCTGCTAATCTCAAGGTCAGCAGTTCGAAACTACCAGCAGTTAGTTCCACAGGAGAAAGATAAAGTTTTCTGCTCCCGTAAAGATTTACAGCCTCAGAAACCCTGTACAGGGTCACTATGGGTCGGAATCGATTTGACAGCACTTAACAACAACAACTGATAAACCTTGGTCTTGAAACCTAACACCCAACCTATAAGATCCTCTAGCTCAAGGAAGCTAGAAAAGAATGTGCCATGTGGCCCACCTATACTGGCAGCTCCTTCCAATGCACTGGGT
>NW_006417121.1:2457-3968 GCF_000296735.1 Chrysochloris asiatica | reverse complement strand
ATGATAGACTTTTGGAAATTATTCACAGTATAAAAATATGAAAACTTTTTTATGATGATACTGATATAGGTTTGAGTTATTAAATTTTGTGTAATAATACACACACACACACACATACACACGTATATATTATAATCCAGTCCCTGGACCAGTCCCACGAGAAGGACATCATGCTTGATAAAATGGAGGATCACCACACACACAAAAAATAGGAAGACCTTCAATGAGATGGACTGACACAGTGACAGCAGTGATGGCACCAAACATACCAAATGGAAGATGACACAGGATCGGGCACTGTTTCGTTTTGTTGTGCATAGCATCCTTGTGAATCAGCACCTAACAATAGCAATACCACAAGGAAGGTTTGTATGCAATTATTTTATTTTCAAACAGACTCATTCTCTTTGCCACTTGTTTCCCCTAGACCTTCATGAACTGCTTAAACTTACAGGTCTTGTAAAATGTCATTTTTCTGACAATAAGTATTAGCTTCTTTGTTTGCAGGAAAAGTGACTCACTACTCCTGCTGTGGCACTGTATGATCAGCACTAAACTTGGAACAAAAAGGTCAATGGTTCAAACCCATCAGCTGCTCCTAGGAAACCTTATACAGGGTCGCTATGAGTTGGAAAGGACTCAATGGTACTTCATAACCACAACAGCAACCTTGCAGGAGAAAGAGTTAACAGCTGAACTGTGTTCTTTTCACACAAAAAGTGGGGGCTCTTTATGTTCACTCAAATTAGAACATCCTTTCATAATCTTCCCTAGGATGCCAGATCCCCGAGCCACTACAAGGACAAGCAGCCACATACAGGGTTGTACCTCTACCATATCTGCTGCTTCTAAAAGGCTAAGGAGCATGTGTTTGGAGTCACACGAGGTTGAATCACAGCTTTGCCACTTGTGAGAAACACAACCCTGCATAAGCTACTTAACTCTCTGTAGCTCGATTTCCTTGTCTGTAAGCTGAGAATAAAAATAGCATCTACTTGTAGGTTTGTTGCCAGGATTAATGAGCAAATTCTTACAAAACATTCTATATGATGAGATCCAGACTCCTGTTCTTTTTCTTAATACCTCTGTTCTTGAGCACATTTGGTAACTGGGTATGGCTGTTTTATTTACAGGGCTAGCCAGTTAAAGGAAATGTGGCACCCAGTAGTGGGATTCCATGTGGTCTCCATATGTTCTCCCAGGTGATCTATCTGGCTGTCCTGATTAGGGAACTACAGGAGGTAGGGACAAGGTTTAGGGCACTTAATGACACTTAAAATATTTATGTATTCCTTGTATGTGTGTATTCAACAAACTTTTATTGAGAAAGCTATCAGACTGAATCATATGAAATTGCCAGTGCTCTAAAGTAGACAATTTCATACAGTTGAATGTATTACCCTGGGTACTGTACTAAAGACGCCAAGATTAACAAGACAAATATGGATCCTATCCTCACATGATGATCCAGATGGTGAGACAGACAATTCAACAATGTGCTAAGGGGTAAG
>NW_006417121.1:0-523 GCF_000296735.1 Chrysochloris asiatica | reverse complement strand
TGAACAGAAAATTTCAAAGTGAACTCCAAAAGAACAAATATACAATATATACAAATACACAAATATTCAAAGGTTAACTCCAAAAGAACAAATATTCAATATATACAAATATACAAAGGCCCAGAGTTTAAAAATCAAAAGAGAAGAATATGCTTGGCATTTTTCATCTGAAAAAACTGAAGAAAAAAAATGTCAAGCCTCCACTTGCAACATTGAAAGATTCTATGGGCAAAATAGTGAATGATTCAGAATAAGAGAAAAAATCTGAGAAACTGGTTTATATGCAGAAAGGCATGGCATCATGATTAGAAGAAGGTTCCTTAACAACCTTCAATAAGTGGATGGCACAACCTTTCTTACTGGAAGTGAAAAGGAGCTGAAATACTTACTGATGAAGATCAAAGACTACAGCCTTCAGTGTGGACTGTACCTCAATGTAAAGAAAATAAAAATCCTCACAACTGGATCAATAAATAACATTATGATAAATGGAGAAGAGAATGAAGTTGTCTAAGACTTCATT
>NW_006417120.1:3456-4002 GCF_000296735.1 Chrysochloris asiatica | reverse complement strand
ATGAAATAGAAGAATTCTACCAACTTCTTCAATCTGAAATTGATCAAACATGCAATCAAGATGTATTGATCATTACCAGTGATTGGAATGCAAAGTTTGAGAGCAAAGAGAAATCATCAGTAGTTGGAAAATATGGCCTTGGTGATAGAAATGATGCTGGAGAACGAATGATAGAATTCTGCAAAATCAATGATTTAAAATACCTTCTTTAGACAGCATAAAAGATAACTATATACATGGACCTCGCCAGATGGAATACATAGAAATCAAATTAACAACATCTACGGAAAGAGACAATGGATAAGCTCCATATCATCAGTCAAAACAAGGCCAGGGGCAGACTGTGGAAAAGACCATCAATTGCTCATATGTAAATTCAAACTGAAGCTGAAGAAAATGAAAACAAGTCACGAGAGCCAAAATATGACCTTGAATATGTCCCACCTGAATTTAGAGATCATCTGAAGAACAGAGTCGATACTAAAGACCGAAGACCAGAAGAGTTGTGGGATGACATCAAGAACATCATACATGAAGAAAGCAAAA
>NW_006417120.1:0-701 GCF_000296735.1 Chrysochloris asiatica | reverse complement strand
GACTGGCTTACAAGCTTTCAAGAGGGAACCTAAATCCAGAGGGCATGGAGGAAGGTAGAATCTCCACTGAGTAGTATCCACTCTGTCTAGGCAGGGCTGACAAAAGGAAATGCGGATAGGTCTCTTGTGATACAATAGTGAATAATGGTTATCAGGACTGATTGTGAGGATTGGAAATGTAAAAGTAGATGTTTTGTAGCAAGGAGAGGAGTGATTAACTTTGCAGTCTAGGAGCACAGATCCCTGGGACCATTAAGGGAGAAGAGCAGAGAGTGGGACCCTACCCAGAGCAACAGTGATGCCAGAGATGGAGGCAGAGATGATGACATGGAAAGATTCAGTAGCTGGGAACTTTAGACCCAGAGAGGGAGAGGGGCTGTGTGCTGATGACCCGGGGCAGGCTTATAGGGTATACCCTTTGGTTGGTTGATGATGCATGGAGGGGATTGTAACCATGGCAACGAAATGGTATACAATAGGATGAATGTAAAGCTAACGTTCTCCCCTGTAAACTATCACATAATTCACAATAAAACATTAAAAAAGAAGCAAACAAACAAAAAAGGAAATTAAAGAACGTATTGCAATAGGAAATCTGCTTCACAAGACCTTTTTAAAGCATTGAAGAGCAAAGATGTCAGCTTGAAGACTCAGGTACGCCTGACCCAAGCCATGGTATTTTCAATAACCTCATATGCATG
>NW_006417119.1:2351-2940 GCF_000296735.1 Chrysochloris asiatica | reverse complement strand
TCTGCCTTTTCTGTTGTGACAATCTCAATTAGTCATGATAGAAATTATTCCCTATTGAATCATAAGAATCTTATCCCCATCTCCTCTCACCAGACCCATCTAGACAATATAAAAACTACTCAGTGGGGATTCTACCTTCCCCACATACTCTGAAACTAAATTCCCTCTTGAAAACATGTAAGCCAATCAATTCATGCCTTTATATTCCCCCGCCCCTATTTTAAGTAGCCAATGCCTAAGTTGCCTGTCCCTATCTACCCTGTATACAGAGGGGATAGGATTGATACTTGATGTGAATACTCCTTCCATCTCAGTTGGTATTTTGAGTTAAGTCTGAAACTGAAGAAAATTAAAACAGGTCAGTGAGAGTAAAAATATGACCTTCAGCATATCCCAATAGAATTTAGAGACCTTCTCAAGAACAGATGTGATGCATTAGACACTAATGACCAAAGGCCAAAAGAGTTGAGGATGACATCAAGAACACTGTACATGAAGAAAGCAATTGGTCATTAAAAATATGGGAAAGAAAGATAAAAACAAAATGAATGTCAGTATCAGACAAGGGACTCATTTCCAGAATATACAG
>NW_006417119.1:0-480 GCF_000296735.1 Chrysochloris asiatica | reverse complement strand
ATCAGACAGCCTCATCTTTCTCCAGGAAGTGGCTGGTGGGTTTGAACAATTAACATTTAGGTTAACAGTCCAACCTTTAAGCCACTGTGCCCTGAGTCACAGACATAAGTGGTTATGTGCCATAGAGTCCGTTCCAACTCATAGAGTTTCTGAGGCTTTAAATCTTTACAGGAGCAGAACTGCTGGGAGTTTTGAACTGCTGCCCTTGAGATTGTTGTTGTTGTTAAGTGCCGTGGAGTCGGTTCCAACTCATAGTGACCCTTTACAGGGTTTCTGAGGCTGTAAATCTTTATGGGAGCAGAAAGCCTCATCCTTCTCCTGCAGAACAGCTGGTAGTTTCGAACTGCTGTCTCTGAGGTTTGCAGCCCAATTCATAACCACTACACTACCAGAGCTCCTTGCCCTTGAGATTAGCAGCCCAATTTGTAACCACCACATTACCAGAGCTCCTTACAGATATAAGTAGGGTGCATGAAACTC
>NW_006417118.1:4327-5400 GCF_000296735.1 Chrysochloris asiatica | reverse complement strand
ACTGTAAAGGTATAAATTTTATAACAAAATTTGCAGAGTAGTTAATCTTACAGTCCAGAAACAGCAGACACTAGAACCATCAGGAGAGAAGAGCACAAATAGAATGAGGACCCTGTCCAGAGAAGCACCTACACCAGAGATGGAGCAGAGATGAGGACATGCAGAGTGGGAGCATGAGGACTCTGGACTCATGGAAAGAGAGAGCTTCTGTACTGGTGCCAGGAAGCAGGCTTGTACAATGTGCCCTTTAGTTGTTTAAACTATTATATATTCTTGAATGTTTCTGTGTACACCCCCCAAAAAAGGAAAATAAAAAGAAAACAAGGAATGGAAGCAAATACTATTGAATGATGATGCAAAGAGATTTTTATCATTGAAATGAAATGATGGTGTAAAGCTGATTTTGTCCCATGTAAACTATCACTCAGTTCACAATAAAAACTGGAAAAAAAAAACAAAAACAAAAACAAAAAAAACAATAGCAAGAAGTGCCTGCAGTATAGCAGAGAAAATTTTTTCCTGACTGCTGCATCCTGAGTTATTTCATAACCTGAATCATACCCTGTTCACTTCCTTGAGAAACACAATAATCATGAGTATTGTATATGAGTTTTCTGATCATTGCAATAGATTTTTGAACCCATATATGAAGCAGAAAATGCTGTGGGAGGTATGGTTGTTGTCAGAATAGGGTAAATAAGGTTGAAGGATGGAAATATATCTGACTTATGCCTCTGTCTGAATCAGGCTTGGGCTGATTGTGAGTATGATTTTCCTTCCCCTTGTTCAGCTAGAGAAATGGTCTTTCTGCCATTTTTGCAGTCCTTTACAACCTTCTTACTAAAAGTCATGTTTCTGTCAAAATCCTATACTCAAAACAAAAATTTATGAGTCTAGGATTTATTTTACTTTACTTCCAATCTAATGGGTTAGTCTACTTTATTTCATGGAAGCAGGCAGAAGAAACATAGCTACTGGATTAAAGACAGTCCTTACAGTATGAAGAAGGAGCATCGGTCTTTAAAGCAAGATTAAATTGAATTAAGACTATTTTATGGGATGAATCATAAAAA
>NW_006417118.1:0-589 GCF_000296735.1 Chrysochloris asiatica | reverse complement strand
CCTATCACTGTCAACCCTGTGTACTAAGGGGGTGGGAATGAGCCTCACTGTAAAGATTCATTCCCTCTTTTGAGCTACTACTTCCACAAGTATAGATCAAGTTCATCAAATTGTAGCAGATTGCTCTTATTTTCTTCTTCTTTCTTCATCTAGTCCAGTTCTGATGATCCAGCCATTGAAGCCAGGTCAAGTGGATACTATTTGCAAATATGGGTGTTCTTGTGCATGTTCCATCACTTCATATCAGCTGGATGCTTCACTTTCCACTCTAGTCCTCTGTGGTCATGTCTCTGGGCCCAGGAGTCTCCAGGTCTCACCAGACTGCTGGCCAACCAGGTCTCAACCAAGGTTGACAAGAGTCTGTTGAACATAGTTGGACTTAGCTCACAATGTCATAGCTATTTTTCCCATCTTCTCCTTATCGGTAGACCAACATGGTACCAGCAAGAACACATGCCTGCTCATATATTCTCCTTGAGTCTCAGTCTTAGAAGGGGGTTTGTGCTGAGAGGACAGACCACTTGCCCTGATGCCTCCAAGGTGAACAACTTGCTCTTTTTCGTAGTAGTCAATCAGACTGCTGTTATTG
>NW_006417117.1:2125-3945 GCF_000296735.1 Chrysochloris asiatica | reverse complement strand
GCTCTATGGAGTTGCTTTGACCATGGTAGTCACAGGCGATACTGGCTAGCCGGCTCCTGGTACTTCCTAGCTCTTGCCCTTGGGGTCCGCTTGGTGTACGTCTCTTGTCCCATGAGAAGCAAACGAATGAAACGCACTTTGGGTTTGAAACCTTGTCGGAAGACTAGAAAGGAGGCAAAGTCTATCATGTGTTTCAAAGTGTGGCAAAGAAGTATGACATGATGAATATGTCATAATTGACATATTGGGATCCATCGTACTTGAAAGGATTTGTTGCTCTAGGACCCAGCTGCTGGACATTGCTGGAGGAACAGGTTATTCTGCTTTTGGGTTCCTTAATTACATTCAAGTTCAGCATCAGGGGAGGCAGAAGAGGCAGTTAAGAGCCCAGCAGAATTTATCCTGGGAAGAAATTACCAAAAAGTACCAGAATGAAGGGAACTCCCTGGGTGGTTTCCACGTTGTGATCTGTGACATCAATAAGAGACGCTCAAAGTTGGGAAGCAGAAAGTTCGGGCTCAAGGATACAAAGCTGGACTTGCTTGGATTCTGAGAGATGCAGAAGAACTACCTTTCGACGATGACAAGTTTGATGTTTACACTATTACCTTTGGGATCCGGAATGTGACACACAGTGATCGTTCACTCCAGGAAGCCCAGGAGAATGGTTTCTCTGTCTGGAGTTTAGCCAAGTGACCAATCCTCTCATATCCAGGCTTTATGATCTGTATAGCTTCAAGGTCATTCCTGTCCTTGGAGAAGTTATCACAGGAGACTGGTAGTCCTACCAATACCTAGTAGAAAGTATCAGAAAATTCACATCTCAGGAGGAATTCAAGGAGATGATAGAAGATGCAGGTTTTCAGAAGGTGACATATGAAAGCTTAACATCAGGCATAGTGGCCATTCATTCTGGTTTCAAACTGTAATTCCTTTCTAGTCCTGGAGTATGAACCAGTCACATCCTGTTGAAAGCCTGGCACTGAAGAATAATCCGGCTCAGGAGACCAACGAACAACACATCTCCTCTTAGGAATGTATACCTTGAACTTAGGTGCTGAGTGACCGGTCTCCAAGTGGAAGAAATCATTTCCTGTCACTTTATTGTAACTTTCATCAGGAATGGTTTTAGACATTCTTCCAAGGAAGTCTGGTCTGAGTTTTGCTCAATTCCTCTAACTTGGCTCTGTGCAGCAGCTTGTGGTTAAGGTAATTAATACCAGTAGGCACTAAAGCTCAATAGAACATTCGAAACCAATGATTTTAACTAGAAACTTCATCATTAGGACTGAATCTGGGGCAAAAAGTGAAGGCCCAAGTCAGAGGGCTAGAGATAATGGAAACTATGCTACACCAGGAAATGAGTTGACAATTAAAAAACCAAAAAAATGTTCATGAGTGGCCATCTAAAGTGCAACTGTTGGTCTCTCGATACAGAAGAAAGAAGAGTGCTGAAAATGAAAGATGCTTATAATCAACTAATCAAATGGACCATGAGCACCAGTCATCACAACTCTGATAAGAGAATTACATGGTACCAGGCTATAAACTGCTCTGAAAGGAATCACAATTGAAGGTCCTGGATAGAAAGTAAGAAAATGTGGAACAAAGCTCAAAATTATTACAAAAAAAGATGAAGCTTACTGGTTCTCAACCACCCTTCAGATTTTAAATGAAACTAAGTCTTGTAGTCCAATTTCAGCCAAGCAGTATCTAGGTATGCAGGGGAGACAACAATACTACTAAGGTATGCTCACCAAGGAATGGTCAATCATTCTAGATCAAAAGGGTGGCATTTACCTAAGGACAAAGTTGAGAAG
>NW_006417117.1:0-545 GCF_000296735.1 Chrysochloris asiatica | reverse complement strand
TCCGGAGGGAACAGTCGCTGGAGAAGGATGTCATGCTGGGTAAAGTGGAGGGTCAGAGAAAAAGGGTAAGACCCCTAACTAGATGGATTGGTCAGTTGGCATCATTAATGGACTAAAGTGTGGCAGCGGTAGTGAGGTTGGCCCAGGATCAGACATTGTTCGTTCTGCTGTGCATGGGGTCACTATGAGTCGGTTCCGACTCGATGGCACCTGACAACAACGATAAGGTTCATCCATGGCAGACAAGTTTCAGTGGAGCTTCCAGACAACGACAGACTAGGAAGAAAGAAAAGCAGGCTACTTCTGAATGCTTGCTGTTGTTGTTGTTAAGTGTTATTGAGCCAGTTCTGATTCATAGTGATGCTGTATAGGGTTTCTGAGGATCAACTGGTGAATTTGAACCAATGACCTTGCAGTTTCAACAGACCTTGAGGTCAAGTGTTTATCCTATAGACCATTTTCAGATACAGTACCAGATGATGAAAATATGACCAGTTGTTGTTGTTGTTGTTGTCAGGTGCCATCGAGTCGGAACCGACTCATAG
>NW_006417116.1:3330-3901 GCF_000296735.1 Chrysochloris asiatica | reverse complement strand
GTGATTTAAAATCACCCACTATTATTGTAGATTCATCTATTTTTTCTTCAAATCTATTAGAGTTTGCTTTATATACTTTGGAACTCTTTCATTGGGTGCATAGATATTTATTATGGTTATGTTATCTTATTCACTTGTCCCTTTAATCATGAGATTAATACCCATTTTTAACTATTATGCTAGTTTTCATCTTAAAGTTTATTGTACCAGAGATTAGTACTGCTACTCCTGTTCATTTTTTATTTCAATTAGCTTGGTTTATTTTTTTCCATCCTTTGACTTTTAATCTGTTTTTGTTTCTGTGTGTTAGATGTGTCTCTTGCAGACAGCATATTTAAGGATCTTGTTTTCTTATTTATTCTGCCACCCTCCATCGCTTAACAAGTGCTTTGGCTCCATTTTCATTCATTGTAATTATCAATAGGTATTGATTAAGTGCTGTCATTATGCTTGTTGATTTTTTTTCTGGTGTTGCCGCTTTCTTTGTTCTGTGTGTCTTCCTTTGTGGAGTTCATGCTTTTTATGTTCTTTGTAGAGAGTTTCCTCATAGTTTTAATAATTCCAAGTTCTT
>NW_006417116.1:2135-2959 GCF_000296735.1 Chrysochloris asiatica | reverse complement strand
GTTTTATATACGTCTCCCCATTGGCTTCTTGCTTGCATAGTTTCTGCTGAGAGATCCAAGCTAAATAATGACTTTTTTGCCTTTGTATGTGACACTTCTGTTTTCTCTAGCTGCTTTCAAGAGTGTCTCTTTATCTTTGATTTTGGAAAGCTTGATTATGATATGTCTCGGTGATTTTCTTTTGGGGTCTATCCTTCCTGGTGTTCATTGAGCTTCTTAAATGTTAGTGAAATTTTCTTCCAGACGTTCTTCAACTATTTCCTCTGTGGACGTGTGTGATTCTTTTTGTTCTGGTATGTCAATAATTCTTAAGTTATTTCTCTTCATATTCTCCAACATGAATCTTAGACCTTCTTCAGATTTTTTAGTCCTTTTTTTCTGTTTGCTCTCCTATCTTAGTGATATTGAGAGATTTGTCTTCCAGCTCACCTGTTCTGTCTTCCATCTCTTCTATACTCCTCTTTGCCCTTTTGGAATATTGTTTATTTCTGATATTGTGTTATTTATCATTTGACCTCTTTCTGTAGGTTTTTAATTGTTTCCAATGCTGTATCTATCTTATTTGATTGCTATGTAGCACTTTCCTGACTTATTCTTTATTTTTCTCAATTCCATTGTCAAGTGTTTTGCAACACTTTATAATAATTTTTCTGTATTCCTTCTCAGGCATTTCCAAGGCCTGCCTTCCTTCCAGAATGGAGCCCAGGTCTACCTCTAGGTAATTTGTCTCAGACATTTTATCTCATGTCTGGACATATGCTGATATGGTCTTCTGTTTTTCTTCTTGGATATGCTTTGTGTTTATCTGTGGCCTTAATACTTAA
>NW_006417116.1:0-424 GCF_000296735.1 Chrysochloris asiatica | reverse complement strand
CAATCTAGTGGGACTTTTGGTCATTTTTGTCTAATTCATTCAATCTATTTTTGAGATGATCTGTAATTCAGATGAGATATATTTATCATAGTTTGGCTTTTTTGGACTTGTTTAAATTATCTTCAGTTTCAACTTTAACTTACATATAAGCATTAGGTAATCTGTTGCAAAGGCTGACTGTCCTTGTTTACACTGAAAATGTTAAACATTTCCACCACTTCTTCCCACAGATGTAGTCAATTTGAATTCTGTTTCCTTCATCTCTTAATGTCCATGAGTATAACCACCTTTATTGTTATTTTACAAAAAGTATCTGAACTAAATAAATTGTTAGTTTTGCAAAAAATATATTGCACTCTCAACAGCACAATTTATATCACCAAAGCTATGGAAAACAAGTCAATGTTATGCAAAAGGTCACTGA
>NW_006417115.1:2440-3937 GCF_000296735.1 Chrysochloris asiatica | reverse complement strand
TGAATTTGCATAGAGCAATTGATGATCTGTTCCACAGTCTGCCCCTGGCCTTGTTTTGACAAATGATATGGAGCTTTTCCACCTTCTCTTTCCACAGATGTAAATCTTTACAGGAGCCAAAAATGTCATTTTTCTCCTGTGGATTGACTGGTAGATTCACATTGCTGGCCTTTTGGTAGGCAGCCCAACTAGTAATCCATTATGTGACTAGGGCTTTTGTAGTAGGAGATTTTAATGCACCACGTTTAATGATGGACAGAACAGCTAGAAAGAAACTGAAAGACAAAGAAGAACTAAACAACCCAATTAACCAACTTGACCTCTTAGATGTACACAAAGCACTCAACCCAATAAATGCACAATATACATTCTTTTCCAGTGCACATGTAACCTTCGGTAGAACAGACCATATATTAAGTCACAAAGAAAACCTCAACAAATTTAAACATCAAAGAACTACAAAGCATCTTCTCAGATCATGATTCTATAAAATTAGAAATCAACAATAGGAAGACTTGGGGGTTGTCAAATACATGGAAACTGAATAACGCCCTTATTAAAAGCTACTGGGTAATAGAAGAAATAAAAAATGAAATCGAAAAATTCCTTGAGTAAAAAGAGAATGAAAACACAATGTACCAATATTTTTGGGGCACAGCAAAAGCAATGCTCAGAGGGCAATTTATAGAGATAAATGCATACATTCAAAGAGAAGAAAGAATGAAAATTAATTCCTAATATCCAACATCTCCAACAATTACAAAAAGAGAATCAAAATAAGCCTATAGACACTAGTACAAAAGACATTGTATAAGTTAGAGCAGAGATGAATGAAATAGAAAACAGATAAACAATAGAAAGAATCAACAAGACTAGAAGTTCTTTGAAAGGATTGATAAAATTAACCAACTATTGGCAAATCTAACAAAAGAAAAGGAGAAGATACAAATAATTTGAATAAGAAATTATATGGGTAGCATCACAACAGAACCAACAGAAATAAAAAGGTTAAGAAAAGAAGACTGTAAAGAATTGTACTCCAACAAATTTGAAAATCTAGATGAAATGGACAAATTTTTAGAAACACATGACCTACCTAAACTAACACTGAAGTAGAAAACTTGAACAGATCTATAATGACAAGAAATTGATCAAGTAATTTTAAAACTCAATAAAAAGAAGTCTAGACCCAGATGGTTTTACTGGTGAATTCTATGACACCAATTCTACTCACACGATTCCAGAATATAGAAAAGGATGGAAGGCTCCCAAATTCATATTATGAGGCAAACATAACCCTAATTCCAAAACTAGACAAAGATATCACTAAAAAAGACAATTATAGACAAATATCCCTCATGAACAGAAATGCAAAAATTCTCAACAAAATCCTAACCAATAGAATCCAACAATTAAAAAAAAAAAAATCATGACCAAGTGGGATTCATACCAGGTATGTAAGGATGGCTCAAGATTAGAAAAACAATCAGCATAATG
>NW_006417115.1:710-1580 GCF_000296735.1 Chrysochloris asiatica | reverse complement strand
CTAAAAAATAGAAGAATATACCATGCTCTATTTGAATTTTGTATGATCCTATACATAAAAGAAGGAATCCTGGTGTGGTGCTGTGTGCTAATGCACTGGACTGCAAAGTCATTTGAATCACAAGGTCGGTGGTTCAAGCTCACCAGCTGCTCCTTGGAAACCCTAGATAGGATCTCTATGGGTCAGAACTGACTTGATGGCACTTAACAACCACAATAACATACATAAAAGATCCCAAAATTCAGCAAGAAAATTATTGGAACTCACTGAAAACTTCAACAAAGTGGCATAGTGTAAGATCAACATACAAAAAGCAGTTGGATTCCTTTAATAATGAATAAAAAGGAGTTCTGAAAAGGCAATCAGGAAAACAAACTATTTACAATAGCCACCAAAAAGATGAAATACATAGAAATAAATCTAACCAGAAAGACACCATGCACATGGATAGGAAGACTTAATATTGTGAAAATGTTAACAGTACCTAAAATAATTTATAGATATAATGCGATCACAATTCAGATTTAAACATCATTCTTTAAAGAGATGGAAAAACTAATCACTAACTTTATATGTAAAGGAAATAGATCCTTTAAGCAAAACATTAGTAAAAAAGTAGAACAAATTAAGAGGTCTCTCACTTCCCAATCTCAAAACCTAAGTAGAACAAATTAAGAGGTCTCTCACTTCCCAATCTCAAAACCTACTACACAACCACAGTAGTCAAAACGGCACAGTGAAAGACACATAAACCAATGTGTCTTTTGTTTTACCAAAAGACATTAAATGAGGAAGAGATGTCTCTTCAACAAATTGTTCTGGCAAAACTGGAAATTCATTTGCAGAAGAATGAAACAAAACCCATATCCA
>NW_006417115.1:0-463 GCF_000296735.1 Chrysochloris asiatica | reverse complement strand
GAATATTTAGAAGGTTGGAAGGCTTACAGCTAGGGGAATTGGAAGCAAAAGCAAGAAATCCATTACTTTCTAACTCAAGATGCTCAGCTGCTCCTGGAGCTGCCATCTTGGGTGAAACTAAGCGGGGAAGGTATCAGAGCAGCATGGACGCCTGACAGAACCGTGGAGATAAAAGTGTGGACATTCTTTTTTGTATGTGTGTCTGTTCATTGGTCTCTCGCTGTCTACACACCTCCATTCTGGTGGCTAGAGGGGGTGCCTGAGCAAGTGGACACCCCACCCCCACACCCCGGAGGGTCCTACTACGCATGCGCACAGATGATCTCGAAATTTAAAGTGACAGTTTCCACTTAAAACCACATGGTGATGCAAAACTGTCACTGTTGGCCCTGAACTGTTTATCACTAGGAAAAAGGCCTGAATGGGGATTGTGGGGTGGGACAGGCAGACTAAAAAGGAAAGA
>NW_006417114.1:3443-4004 GCF_000296735.1 Chrysochloris asiatica | reverse complement strand
ATAAAGTTTTGCATGACCAATGACTACATATTTGGAAAGAGACAGTGGAAAAACTCCATATCACCAGCAATAAGAAGACTGGGGGCAGACAGTCTTCTGCCATGAATTGCACAAATGGAAGTTCATGGTTAAAGCTGAAGAAAATTAAAACTAATACTTGAGAGGAAAGAAGCATTCCATTGGACATACCCTCCCTGAATTTAGACATCATTTCACAAAGAGATTTGATGAATTAGATAGTAATAAATGAAAACCAGAAGAGGTGCAGGATGACATCAAGAACATCATACAGGAAGAAAGCAAAAGTGCATTGAAAAGACAGGAAAGAAAGAAAATACCAAATTGGATGTCAGGAGAGACTCTGAAACTTGCTCTCCAACTTAGAGATTCTAAAGCAAATGTAAGGAATGAGGAAGTAAAAGAGCCAAAGAGAAAATTTCATGGGCAGCACAAGAAGACAAAGTCAAATATTATAACAAAATGTAATGAGATCTGGAGTTTGAGAACCAAATGGAATAAACAAGCACAACATTTCTCAAGCTGAAAGAACTGAGGAAAAAA
>NW_006417114.1:0-1143 GCF_000296735.1 Chrysochloris asiatica | reverse complement strand
ATATGCATATTAAAAACACCATGGCTTGGGTCAGTTGCACCTTAATCCTCAAACTGATATATTTGTTCTTGAACACTTTAAAGAAGTCTTGTGCAATGAGTTACATAATACAATATTTCTTGGGTTTCTTGACTGCTGCTTCCATAAGTGTTGATTGTGGATCCAAGCAAAATTAAATTTTTTGACTACTGCAATATTTTCTCCATTTGTCCTGATGTTATTTATTGGTTCAATGGTGAGGATTTTTTTTTTCTTTACATACATTGAGGTACAACACATACTGAAGGCTGTATTATTTGATATACATCAATAAGTGCTTTAAGTACTCTTCCCTTCCAGTACACAGGTTGTATCATCTGCATATTGCAGGTTGTTAATAAGTTTTCCTTCAATGGTGATACTTCTTCAGATATTACAGTTTCTCGGATTATTTGCTCAGCATAAATATTGAATAACTATGGTGAAAGAATACAACCTTGCCTGATTTAAAAGCATTGAGTATCCCTTTGTTATGTTCATGGTCCATGTACAAGTTCCTCACAAGTACAATTTTGTGTTCTGTAATACTATTTCTTCCAAAATTATCTATAGCTTTTCATGATCCACACAGTTGAAAGTAAAGTGCAGATAAACATCTTTTCGATATTGTCTGCTTTTAATCAAGATCCATCTGACATCAGCAATGATATCCCTTGTTCCATGTAATCTTCTTAATCCTGCTTGAATTTCTGGCAATTGCCTGTCAATGTATTGTTATGGCCATTTTAAAATTCTCTTTAGTAAAATTTTATTGCATGTGATAGCATTGGTATTGTTTGATGATTTCCTCACTCCATTAGGCCACCCCTCATTGAAAAGGTCACAAATATGGATTTTTTTCCAATAAATTAGCCAGGTAGCTGTCTTCCAAATTTCATGACATAAATAAGTGAGCACCTCCAATGCTTAATCCGTTTTCTGAAAGATTTCAATTTTTAATCCATCTATTCCTGAAGACTTGTTTTATGCCCGTGCCTTCATTGCAGCTTTGAATTCTTCCTCCAGAATCATCAGTTCTTGATCACATGTTACCTCTTGAAATGATTGAACACCTTCCATTTCTTTTTGATACAGTGACTCTGCATATTCCTTCCATTTTCTTTT
>NW_006417113.1:2878-4126 GCF_000296735.1 Chrysochloris asiatica | reverse complement strand
ACACTTGAGGGGGAGAGAAAGGAATAGCCAGAAATATCACCATAGAAATTTTGTAAGTCTGTCTTCTTCCTATTACTGATTAGAATCCTTAAATGGGGCTGGAACTTGCCCAGTGAAGAAGGCTTCCAGTGGAGACTCTGCATTACATGAGACCATAGGTAGAATTCTGAACCCCATCCAGAATCTTCTGAGGTGGATAATTTCCACTAGAAAGGACAAGCAGATCAGCCTAGAGTGGCTAGAAGAACAGAAGACACTTCTTCAAACAGACCGACAGGAAAATACATAACAATTACGGAAATCTGATTGATTATTACAAACACAAGCAAGTTGCTTGCCCAGGAGACATCAAGGCAAGTGGTCAGGTCTCCTCAGGGCAAACCCCTTTCCAAGACTAAGACTCAATGTGAATAGACAAACAGACATGTGCTCTGATTGGTGACCATGTTCGTCACCAATAAGGGAAAGTGAGGGAAAAACAGCAATGAAGCTGCGAGCTAAGCCGTACCACATTCAATATACTCATATGAACGTTGGTGGAGACCTGGTTGGCCAGCAGTATGGCAAGACCTGGGAACTCCTGGGCTCAGAGTCAGTGACATAGCCACAGAGGACTAGATTGGAGAATGACGCATGCAGCTGATAAGAAGTGAGGGTATTTGGACAAGAACTCTCAAACTTGCAGCTAATACCCACTTGACCTGGCTTCAATGGCCAGATGATCAGAGCTCAATTAGGAGGAGAAATAAGAGAGAAAAAAAAGAGTAATCTGATACAATTTGATGAACTTGACCTACACCTTTAGATACAGTCGCTCAAAAGAGGGAATAAATCTTTACAGTGAGGATCATTCCCACCCCCTCGATACAAAGGGTAGTCAAGGATGGGCAACTTGGACATTGGCTACCTAAAATTGGTGGGCTACAAAGTCAAGAAGTGACTGGCTTAAAAACTTTCAACAGAGGGCACAGAAGAAGGTAGAATCTCCACTGCGTAGTATCCAATCTGTCTGGATGGGGCTGATTAAAGGAGATGGGGATTGGACTCTTGTGATACAACAGTCAATAGTTACTATCAGGACTGACTGTGAGGGTTGGAAATGTAAAAGTAGATGTTTTGTAGCAAAAGAAGGGGAATGGTTGACTTTGGAGTGTAAGAGCAGAGGGCCCTGGGACCATCAAGGGAGAAGAGTGGAGAGCAGAACCCTACCCAGAGAAGCAGTGATGCCAGAGATGGAGGCAGAGAAGA
>NW_006417113.1:0-673 GCF_000296735.1 Chrysochloris asiatica | reverse complement strand
TGAAGAAAATTAAAGCAAGCCCATCACAGACAAAATACAACCTGGAGTGTAACCCACCTGAATTTAGTGACCATCGAAAGCATAGATTTGACACACTGACCATGAATGACCTAAGACCAGATGATTTCTGGGATGACATAAAAACCATCATACATGAAGAAACTAAAATGCCATCAAAAATACTGGAAAGACCAAAATGGACACCAGAAAAAAGACCCTGAAACGTGCTTTTGAATGTCAACTAGCACAATTGAAATGAAGAAAAAAAAATGGTGAAGTAAATGAACTTAACAGAAGGGAAATATCATAGGAGACCACTATTATAAAACGTCAAGGAAAGGTTTAGATGCAGAAAGAAACATACTTTGATGGCTACTAAGGGTGGGAGGGGAAGAGATGATAAATCACTAATTAGAGGGTGTTGTTTTTCAGTGCCATTGAGTCATTTCCAACTCAGAGCGATCCAATATAGGGTTTCCAAGAAGCAGCTGGTGAGTTTGAACCACCGACCTTGTGGTTCAAACTGATGTTGTGGGTCCTGCGCTTATCCTAGCATGCCACACCAGGACTCCTAAAACCTAGAAGGTGGATACATATTAACTTTGGGGAAGGAAAGGTGATTTACAGTTAGGGGGAGGGACAACCAGAACTGATCAAGACAAAGCAGGAAACT
>NW_006417112.1:3514-4066 GCF_000296735.1 Chrysochloris asiatica | reverse complement strand
AATCCTCACCACTGGACCAATAAACAACATTCTTATCAATGGAGAAAAGATTGAAGTTGTCAAGGACTTCATTCTTCTTGGATCAACTATCAATCAATACTCACAGAAATAGCAGTCAAGAAATCAACTGACATATTGTATTAGGCAAATCTGCTGTACAAGACCTTTTTAAAGTATTGAAAAGCAAAGATGTCAGCTTGAGGACAAGGTGCACCTGACCCGAGCCATGGTATTTTCAATAACCTCATATGCATGCGAAAGCTGGACAGTGAATAAGGAAGAGCAGAGAGGAATTGATGCTTTTGAGTTATGGTGTTGGAGGAGAATATTGAAAGTGCCATGGACTGCCAAAAGTACAAATAGATCTGTTTTGCAAGACGTGCAGCCAGAGTGCTTCTTGGAAGACAAGATGGCCAAACTTCGTCTCTCATACTTTGGACATATTGTCAGGAGGGACCAGTCAGTGGAGAAGGATATCATATTTGTTAAGGTGGAGGGTCAGAGAAAAAGAGGAAGACCCTCAATGAGAATCCTTGGCCAGGTGGCAGCATC
>NW_006417112.1:0-1459 GCF_000296735.1 Chrysochloris asiatica | reverse complement strand
TGGTAGTTTCGAACCGCTGACCTTAAGGTTCGCAGCCCGATTCGTAACCACTACGCTACCAGAGAAATACTATTAACTGATGGTACATGGAGGAATTATAATCATTGTAATGAAACAAAGTATATGATTTGTTGAATGTAAAACTGATGATCTGCCCTGTAAACTTTCAGTCAAATCACAATAAAAACCTAAAAAAATTAATCGGAAAATTTTTAAGTATTAGAATTATTGGCTTAGTCAACAAATTGGTTTCCTTCTGTATGGCAGATAGTCTACAAGGCATGGAGAATTCAACTCCATATTACCATGAAATTTACATTCTAGTGAAAGAGAATGAAATATAAAAGCAAAACACACCAAAAAAAGGAAACGCAAAAATAAAATCAGTCACTCTTTTGAAGGAAAAGTACATTATTTATTATGTGTATGGTTCATGGTTTATACAGTAAACATTATGAAGGAAAAATACTATGTCCAACTAGAAGGTATGAGAGATGAACCTAGGAGAAGGTTCCATGGATGACATTTTATAATAGCTAAGGCCTGAGGGATAAGTAGGACCTGGATAGATAAAGGGGCAAGGTCATAGAGTGATCTAGATGGTGAGATGGGAAGGATCTTGTTCATTTGAGTTCCCGAGAGAAGGCCATAGGAGCAGAAACAGCTGAAGGAGACAAGTGGCTCAGATGAGGCTAGAGAGGAAAGCATATCAGGTCATGCAGGATTTTAAAGGTTACAGTGTTTGTGTAAGAAAGTCAGTATGTCTTTTAAAGATATCACTCTAATCTTATATACAGAATGTGTGTGTAGAGGAAGCAAGAGTGAATTATAGAAGACCAGTTGTGAAGCTATTCCAATGATCCTGGCAGACATGATGGTGGCCTGCCATGGGATGAAACAAGTAGTGTAAAGATGAGAGGAATTGAGGATACTAATCAATCAGACTAGATGAGTGCTTGCTTGTGAGGGATGAAGAAGAAAGCTATATGAAGGCAACATTCAGACTGAAAATGTAAGAGTTTTGTGGAAGGGAGAGGATGAGTTCAGTTCTTTCTTTCTTTCTTTGATTTTTTAAATTATAAAATGTAATGACAGCTCATTTTGGCAAGGAAAATTGTGTAAAGATATTGGGAAAAAGTAATTAGTCTTCTCCAACTTTCAGGACTAACCAATCTTAACTTTGTGATGTAGCTCTCACATATTTCTCTCTCATATATGTGTGTACTTGTTATATATTTTTATTTAGTATTTAACTCGTTGAATTGAAATTGCTTCTAGAATTTAAAAGTGAGTAGATAAAATAGGAAAATATATATAGCAGCCTAAAATTAAGCAGTGAGGTGTGTTGTTGTTGTTGTTGTTAAGTGCCGTCGAGTCGGTGCCGACCCATAGCGACCCTGTACAGGGTTTCCGAGGCTGTAAATCTTTACGGGAGCAGAACGCCTCATCTTTCTCCCGC
>NW_006417111.1:3009-3857 GCF_000296735.1 Chrysochloris asiatica | reverse complement strand
GGCAATACAAGAAGGGGGAGGAGGCAGAGGAACAAGATAGATAGAGGAACACTGAGACATGTTAGGTTTGCATGGCCTAAGTGGGACAGAGGTAAATAGTGATGCATGCTTAACCTTGGAACAACAGGGCTTTTGATATAGGGATCTAGGTATAGCTAGAAGAGAGGAAATAATACTAAAATGCTTGTCTGTCTTATAAATATTGGTTTCCCTTGCCTACTTGAGTGGGTAGAAAAGAATATTGGGAAACATGATTACAGAAAACTTGTAAACCCATCTTTAGCCTATAACTGATTGAAATACCTAAAAGGAGTTCTAGAACTTGCCCAGTGAAATAGGCCTCTTGCAAAGCCTTAGGTGGAATCCTGAGTTCCATCCAGAACGTTATAAGGTGGGACATTCCCACTAGCAAGGACAAGCAGATCAGCCTGCAACAGAAGATACATCTTCAAAGAAAGATCATCAGGAAAAATCCAAAACAAAAATGTCAGCATGACTGACTTGTACAAGATTAAGCAAGCTGTTCACAAGGAAGTCATCAAGGCAGGCAATGAAGTTCCTTCAGGACAAACTCCCCTCTAAGACTAAAATACAAAGAGAACACTCAAACAGGGCATGGAACCTTGCTGGCGACCACATTGGTCTACTGGTGAATGGAAAAGGGGGAAGTGCAGCAACGAAGAAATGGGCTGAGTTCAACCACAGTCCATTGACTCCCATTGACCTGGAGATGAGAGAGAAAAGAGGCAGGTCTGGTTGGTCCAAAGTGTGGTGAGACCTGAGGACACTTGAGTCCATGGACAAGGACATAGCCACAGAGGGCTAGAGCTGAGAGTGAAGCATCCAGC
>NW_006417111.1:0-469 GCF_000296735.1 Chrysochloris asiatica | reverse complement strand
GGCCACCAAAGCAGACATAGAGTTGGAGCTGGAGACAAAGACCAATGGCCCAAAAAGTCCCCCTGAGAAGTCAGGGAAGCATGATAGTGGTGCGCCAGACCAGGAGCGAGTCACCAACTAAGTCGAGGAGAAGGAGATCCAGAGCTCCAATCTGAAGATGGTCATGTCCATGATTGGAGACAGGGGGTGCAAGGAACAGAAAGTCAAACAGGAACAGGAGAAGAAACTGGCAAAAGTCACCATCATGAAAGAAGATCTGGAGCTGACACTGACAGAGATGGAGATCACAATAGCAGCAGCAGAATCGAGCTTGCTGGAGCACATGGGCAATGTGGTTGAGGCTCTTATTTCACTAACCAACTGATATGTACTTTCATAGACATAGCCACTAGATTAATTTATTACAATAAAGATGCTTTTGTTGTTGTTGTTAAGTGCCATCGAGTCGGGTCCGACCCATAGCGACCCT
>NW_006417110.1:2318-3153 GCF_000296735.1 Chrysochloris asiatica | reverse complement strand
GAAGTGGGGGGTGGGGGGAAACAGCATTGAAGTTGTGAGCTAAGTCTGACTACATTCAATAGACTCCTGTTAACCTGGATTGTGACCTGGTTGGTTAGCAGTATGGCAAGACCTGGGGACTCCTGAGCCCAGGGAAAAGGATATGGCCCCAGGGGACTATAGCAGAATGTGAAGAATCCAGCTGATATGAAGGGAGGGGAGATGTACAATAAAATCCATACTTGCAGATAGTACCTACTTGACCTGGCTTCAATGGCTGGATGATCAGAACTTGACTAGAGGAAGAAAGAAGAAGAAAAAAGAGTAATCCCCTACAATTTCATGAACTTGACCTATGTTTGTTTATGCAGTAGGTCAAAAAAAGGAACACATTTTTACATCGAGGATCATCTCCACCCTCTTGGTACACAGGGTCAACAAGGATGGGTAACTTAGACATTGGCTACACAAAATGGGGGGGGGGAGGAGCTACAAAGGCAAGAAGTGACTGGCTTACAAGCTTTCAATAGGGAACCTAGTTCCAGAGGGTGTGGGGAAAGGTATAATCTCCACTGAGTGGTTTCCAACCTGTCTGGATGGGGCTGATGAAATTAAATGGGAATAAAATCCTTGAGGTACAATAGTGAATGATTGCTATCAGGACTGACTGTGAATGCTGGAAAGGTAAAGGTAAACGTTTTGTAACAAAAGGAGTGGAACGGTTGATGTCGCAGTCCAGGAGCACAGTTTGCTGGGACCATTAAGGATCACGTGGAACCTCAGCAACCTAAGACAGAGCCATTGCCATGCTGCAATGAGTTTCAATGACTGGTAAGACTGAGGAATTCGCACTGAC
>NW_006417110.1:0-463 GCF_000296735.1 Chrysochloris asiatica | reverse complement strand
CCCTTCTCCGTCCACTCTGTGTGTGTGGGTGTGTGTGAATGTTTCTTGCTGTGAGGATTTGTTCCCTCTTTTGAGTTGCTGCTCCATAGGTATAGATCAAGTTCATCAAACTCACTCTTTTTGGGTTTTTTTCCCCCCCCTCTTCTTTCCTCTCCTGATTGAGCTCCAATCATCCAGTCATCCAGTCCAGGTCACGTGGGTATCATCTGCAAGTGTGGGTGCTCCTGTGTATGTGTCCTCTCTTCCTGTCAGCTGCTAGCTCCACTCTCCTCTCGAGTCCTCCGTGGCCACGCCACTAACTCTGGGCCCAAGAGTTCCCAGACCTCTTCACACTGCTTGCCAACCAGGTCCCCAACTGGGTCCACAGAAGTCCACTGAACATTGTAGGACTTAGCTTGCCGCTTCATTGCTGTTTTTACCCCACTTCCTCCCATCGGTGATGTGTATGGTCACCAATCAGAGC
>NW_006417109.1:3147-3999 GCF_000296735.1 Chrysochloris asiatica | reverse complement strand
GACTAAGGTGTGCCTGACCCAAGCCATGGTATTTTCAATAACCTCATATGGATGCGAAAGCTGGACAGTGAATAAGGAATATCGTAGAAGAATTGATGCCTTTGAATCATGGTGTTGGAGGAGAATACAAAAAGGGCCATGTGCTGCCAAAAGAGCCAATAGATCTGTTTTGGAGGAAGTTGAACCAGAGTGCTCCTTAGAGGCCAAGATGGTTAAACTTCGTGTCTCATACTTTGGACATATTATTAGGAGTGAAAAGTCACTGAAGAAGGATGTCATGCATGGTATGATGGAGGGTTGGAGAAAAAGTGGAAGACCCCAATGAGATGGATTGGGCAGGTAGCAACACTGATGACATCAAGTGTGGCAGCGGTAGTGAGGTTGGCCCAGAATTGGACATTGTTTTGTTCTGCTGTGCATGGGGTCGCTATGAGTGAGTTCCGACTCGATGGCACCTGACAACAACAACGACAACAATAGGCAATACTTTGAATGATGCAGAATGCATCAAAAGACGTTGAAAGGAATACCAAGAGTCACTATACCAAAAGGAAATAGTCGATAGTCAATCATTTCAAGAGGTAACATATGATAAACAACCAATAGTAATGAATGAAAAAGTTCAAGGTGCATTGAAGTCATTGGCATAGAAGAAAACACCAGGAATCTTGGAATACAAATTGAAACCTTTTAACAAAATGAGAATGTACTGGAGGCACTCACTTGTCTATGCCAAGAAATTTGGAGGAAAACTACCCAGCCACCTGACTGGAAGAGATCCATGTTTGTACACATTCCAAAGAGACGTGACCCAATGATATGTGGAAATCAATAATATCATTACTACCACAC
>NW_006417109.1:0-563 GCF_000296735.1 Chrysochloris asiatica | reverse complement strand
GTATTATTAATGAGAAAAGCACCATATTTTGTGACAATTTCTTATTAAAACCATCATAGTAAAAGTCTCCATTTTCAGCCATTAAGATAGGAAAGTTGGACGATGAATAAGGAAGACTGTAAAAGAATGGATGCATTTGAGTTATGGCTTTAGAGAAGAATATTGAAAGTACCGTGGACGGCTAGAAGAACAAATCTGTATTGAAAGAAGTACAGCAGAATGTTCCTTAGAAGCGAGGATAATGAGGCTTTGTCTCTTAGACTTTCAACATGCATAGTATTAAGGGGGATGAGCCTATGGAGAAGGATGTCATACTGGGTAAAATGGAGGGTCAGTGAAAAAGAGGAAAACCCTCTATGAGATGGATTGGTAAGGAGGCAACAGCAATAGCTGCAAATCCTAACAGTGATAATCAGATTGGTGCAGGGCCAGGGAGTGTTTTGTTCTGTCGTACATAAGTTTGCTATGAGTTGGAACTGAATCGACAGCACCTAACAACCACAACAAATATGCATGGAGCCTAGTTGTTTGAGGTGTAAAATGGATGTATGTCCACATTTACT
>NW_006417108.1:2631-3864 GCF_000296735.1 Chrysochloris asiatica | reverse complement strand
TGGGGTAAAAGCAGCAATGAAGCGGCAAGATAAGCCCTATAATGTTCAGTGGACTTCTGTGGACCCAGGTGGGGACCTGGTTGGCAAGCAGTGTGAGTAGACCTGGGGACTCTTGGGCCCAGAGTCAGTGGTGTGTCCACGGAGGACTCAAGAGGAGAGTGGAGCTACCGGCTGATGGGAAGAGAGGGCATGTGCACAGAAGCACCCACACTTGCAGATGATACCCACGTGACCTGGACCGGATGACTGGATCATCGGAGCTCTACCCGGAGAAGAAAGATGAGGGGGGGAAAAAATAATCGAGTGAGCTGATATAATCTGATAAACTTGATATATACCTATGGAGCAGCAACTCAAAAGAAGGAACAAATTCTTACAGCAAGAAACAATCCCACCCCTCCACACACAGAGTGGACAGAGATGGGCAACTTGGACATTGGATACTCAAATGGGGAGGGAGGGACTACAAAGGCAATAAGTGACTGGCTTACAAGCTTTCAAGAGGGAACCTAGTGCTAGGGGACATGGAGGAAGGCAGAATCTCCAGTGGGTACTATTCAATCTGTCTGGGCAGAGCTGATGAAAGGAAATACAGATGGGTAACTCGTGATACTGTAGCGAACAATGCTTAGCAAGACGGTTTATGAGGGTTGGAAATGCAAAGGTAGACGTTTTGTAACGGGAGTGATTAATTCTCCAGTCTAGGAGTGGAGCTCTCTGGGATCATCAACGGAGAAGAGCCGAGAGCGGGACCCTACCAAGAGAAACAGAGATGCCTGAGATAGAGACAGAGACGATGACGTGGAGTGATGAAGCGGCTGGGAACTTTGGATCCAGAGAGGAAAAGGGACTGTGGGCCGAAGACTGGCGGGGGAGGGGGGGAATATAGTGTTGAAAGGGACATTAGGAAGTAATACCATTCACAATAGCCAACCAAAGGATGAAATATCTTGGGATAAATATAACCAGAAAAACAAAGGAGCTATACAAAGATAACTATAAAATACAACTGCAAGAAACCAAAAGAGACTTACAAAAACGGAAGAATGCACCATGCTCCTGGATAGGAAGACTTAACATTGTTAAAATGTCAATACTTCCCAAAGCAATCTACACATATAATGCGATCCCAATACAGATTCCAACGACATTCTTCAAAGAGATGGAAAAGGCAATTACAAACTTTATATGGAAAGGAAAGAGACCCAGGATAAGTAAAGCACTGCTAAAGAA
>NW_006417108.1:0-513 GCF_000296735.1 Chrysochloris asiatica | reverse complement strand
AAGCTACCCGCTGATAGGAAGAGAGGGCATACGCACAAGAACACCCACACCTGCAGATGGTACCCACGTGACCTAGCCCAGATGAATGGATGATCAGAACTCAACCAGGAGAAGAAAGAAGAGGAAAAAAAAAAGAAAAAAAGGAGTGACCTGATACAATCTGATGAACTTGACCTACACCTATGGATGCAGTAACCCAAAAGAAGAAACAAACACTTACAGAAAGAAGCATTCCCACCCCTTCACACACAGAGTAGATAGAGATGGGCAACTTGGACATTGGATACCCAAGTGGTGGTAGTGGTGGGGGGGATTACAAAGGCAAGAAGTGACTGGCTTACAAGCTTTCAAGAGGGACTCTAGAGCTAGGGGGCATGGAGCAAGGCAGAATTTCCCGTGAGTACTATACAATCTGTCAAGACGGAGCTGATGAAATGAAATGCAGAAGGGTCACTTGTGATACAATAGTGAATGATTGTTATCAGGACTGATTGTGAGGGTTGGAAATGTAAA
>NW_006417107.1:0-4008 GCF_000296735.1 Chrysochloris asiatica | reverse complement strand
GGGATAATAATCAATGTAATGAAACAAGCTATATGAATGGTTGAATGTGAAGCTGATGATGTGCCCTGTAAACTTTCACTCAATGCAAAATAAAAACATTTAGTTTAAAAAAAAAAAAAGAAATATATCCATCTCTTCAACTTTTTCTATTTTGTTGTATACAACTCTTCATAATATTCTGTTATTATCCTTTTGATTTCCTTTGGTTCTGTAGTGACATTGTCCCTGTGGTTTCTAATGCGAGTTATTTGTATCCTCTCCCTCTTTTCTTTAGTTAGTTTTGACAATGGTTTGTCAATATTATTAATCCTTTCAAAATACCAGCTTCTTGTCCTGTTGATTCTTTCTGTAGTTTTCCATCTCATTTATTTCTGTTCTTATCTTTATTATTTCTTTTCTTTTGATGACTCTAGATTCCCTCTGTTAGTCTGTTTCTAATTGTTGGACATGATGTGTTAATGTGTTAATTTTAGTTCTTTCCTCTGTTTGGATGTGTGCAATTATCTCTATATATTGTCCTGTCAGCACTGCTTTCACCATGTACCAAAATTTTGGGATTTTTTTTTTTTTCATTCTCATTTCTTTTGATGAATTTTGTGAATTTATGTTTTATTTCTTCTTTTACCCAGTCACTTTTCAGGAGAGTGTTATTCAGTTTCCATGTATTTGACTTTATTTCCTTGGTCTTCTGATTGTTGATTTCTAGTTTTATAGCCTTGTGGTCTGAAAAGATGCTTTGTAGTATTTTGATGTTTGTAAATTTATGGAGGCTTGATTTGTGACCTAACACATGGTCAATTCTGGGAAATGTTCCATGTGCACTATAGAAGAATGTATATTGTGCTGTTGTTGGGGTTGAATACTCTGTACACATCTGTGAGGTCAAGTTGGTTGATTGTGATGTTTAGTTTCTCGTTAACTTTGTCAAATTTCTTTCTGGTTGTTCTCTCCCTTTTCAAAAGTGGTGTATTAAAATCTCCCAATATAATTGTAGATTTATCTATTTCTTTCTTCAATTCTAGTAAGGTTTCTTCATATATATTGGTGCTGTTTCATTGGAAGCATAGATATTTATTATGTCGTCTTGTTCAATTGACCCTTTGATCATAAGATAGTGTCATTCTTTGTCTCTTATGCTGGTTTTTGTCTTAAAGTTTACTTTATCGTAGATTAGTATTGCCACTTCTGCTTGTTTATTATTGCAGTTAGTTTGGTATATTTTTTTCCATCCTTTAACTGTTCTTATCTTTGTGTGTAAGGTGTGTCTCTTGCAGGCAGCATATTGAATGGTCTTGTTTTCTTATCCAATCTGCAACTCTCTATGTCTCTTCACTGGGGCATTCAACTGATATTCAATGTAATTACCAATGGGTATGAATTAATGCTGCCATTATGTTAATTTTTTGGTAGTGTTGTTTGTTCCTTTGTTCTGTATGCCTTGTACTGAGTTTGTGTATTTTGTCCTCTTTCTTCTCAGTTTCTTCTTAGTTTTCATGTTCTGCTTGAAAGTTCATTTTCAGAGTAAATTGTGAAGTATTAACTTTCTTTGGGGTTACCTTATAGTCTATTTAACTTTTCTCTCCATTTAAGAATATATATTGTATCCTTTAATCTACCTGACATCCTCATCACCTGGATCTCTGCTGCTATGTTTATCCCTTTTTTGAAATTGATATAATTTTCCTGTTGACTGCCTTTACAGCTCCCTTCAGAGTATTTTTAGCAGGTGTTGGTTGTAGATGCTGCTCTGGTGTATGTTGTTGTTGTTATGTACTGTGGAGTCGGTTCCGACTCATAGTGACCCCGTACAGGGTTTCCGAGGCTGTAAATCTTTATGGGAGCAGAAAGCCTCATTTTTCTCCCATGGAACCGCTGGTAGTTTCGAACTGCTGACCTTGAGGTTCACAGCCCGATTCATAACCACTACACTACCAGAGCTCCTTATAGCAGCTGGTATTGGCTTTGCCCTATTGGTGGGATTTTACAGAGTGTCATTGTAGTGTGGCTGTATGGTCCCAGTTGCTGTCTCTTTTCAGGTAAGTCACAAAGAAAAACACTCCCACAAAATAGAAGCTAGGTTGAAATTCAAGACTAAATACCGAAGTTAAATGTCATACAAAGCCGGGGAGTGGGGTGGGGAATATATGCAAAGCTAGGAAATCTAAAAAAAGACAAAGAGAAAAAGAGAAATCACAGGAAAATGAGTAATTCTATAGCACAACCTAATGGACTCTTGCCTTCAATTATGACTGAGATATCCCATGATTTTCCTGCTGTGTCAATGTGATTTGACCCAGGCCATCCTTTTTCCTCCTCCACTCAAGTCTGTTTAGCTGTCTCCCTTAGTGAGAACCAGCTCAGGGCTGGCCAGATTCACTTTGGAAGAGATTCCTGGATCTGTTTCTTTCTTCTGTCTCCTATGTCTGGTGCAAATCCTTCCCTCGATCAGTGCAGAATAGTACCCGTTGCTCTGTGCATTGCAAAACCTTATGCACGTGACATAGGACTTTCCCTTGGGGTGTGTACTTGTGCAAGTCTCCCCTCTAGGTACCAGTATGGAGATGAATAGACATGTTAAAAGAAAAGGCATGGAAGAGGGAGAAGACACAAATAACATGCATTAGAAACCACATGGGAGATGTCACAATGGAACCAAAGGAAATCAAAAGGATAATAACAGAATACTATGAAGAGTTATACTCCCAACAAATTTGAAAACTTACAAGAGATGGAAACATTTTTAGATAAACACGACCTACCTAAACTTACACAAAGTGAAGTAGAAAACCTGAACAGACCAATAACAAAAGAAGAAATAGATCAGATCATCAAAAGACTCCCAACCAAAAAAAGCCCAGGCCCAGATGGCTTCACTGGTGAATTCTACCAAACATTCAGGGAAGAGCGGTCACCTCTTTTACTCAAATTATTCCAAAATACAGAGGAGGGTGGAAAAGTTCCTAATACATTTTATGAAGCAACTGTAACCCTCATACCAAAAGCAGGGAAGGACGCCACTAAGAAAGAAAACTACAGACCAATATCCCTCATGAACACAGATGCAAAAATTCTCAACAAAATCCTAGCAAACAGACTCCAGCAACACATCAAAAAGATATTACAGCTCTTTGAGGAAGACACAGTCGCAGCTGCAGGTTTCCTCGCTCGGCCGCTCCTGCTCCTGACTCACCGCTGTTCGCTCTTGCCGAGGAACAAGTCGGTCAGGAAGCCGTGCCGCCGCCATGGCTTTTAAGGATACCAGAAAGATGCCCATGGAACCAGAGGTGGCCATTCACTGGATTAGAATTACTCTAACCAGCCGCAACGTGAAGTCGCTGGAGAAAGTATGTGCTGACTTGATTAGTGGTGCAAAGGACAAGAACCTGAAAGTGAAGGGCCCAGTTAGGATGCCTACCAAGACTCTGAGAATCACAACAAGGAAGACACCTTGTGGTGAATGTTCTAAGACCTGGGACCGCTTCCAGACGAGAATCCATAAGCGACTCATTGACTTGCACAGTCCTTCTGAGATTGTTAAGCAAATCACTGCCATCAGTATTGAGCCTGGAGTAGAGGTTGAAGTCACCGTTGCAGATGCTTAAGTCAACTATTTTAATAAATTGAGTATCCATTGGTTAAAAAAAAAAAAAAAAAAAGATAATACATCATGATCAAGTGGGGATTCATATTAGGTATGCAAGGATGGTTCAACATTAGAAAAAAATCAACATCATCCACCATATAAATACGAAAAAAGAAAAGAACCACATGATCATATCGATTGATGCTGAAAAAGCAATTGACAAAAATCCAACATCCATTTCTGATAAAAACACTCAACAAAATAGGAATTGAAGGGAAATTCCTCAGCATAATTAAGAGCATATATACAAAACCAACAGCCTACATCACGCTCAATGGAGAGAAATTGAAAGCCTTCCCTCTGTGAACAGGAACCAGACAAGGATGCCCTTTGTCACCACTCCTATTCAATATTGTGCTAGAAGT
>NW_006417106.1:3047-4211 GCF_000296735.1 Chrysochloris asiatica | reverse complement strand
ATACTTGTTTCATTCTTATGCAAGTTGATTTCCAGTTTGCCCGCACCATTTGAAGAGACTATATCTTCCCCATTTAATATGTTATGACCCTTTGTCAAAGATCAGCTGACTGTAGATGGATGAATTTACTTCTAGGGTTTCATTTTTTTCATCAAACTATGTATCATTCATTATACCATTACCAGACTGTTTTTATTTTTTAAGTTTTTATTGTGTGTTATGTGGGTTTACATGTTTCATTGCAATGATTACAATCCCCTCTATGAATCATCAAATTACCAAAGGATATACCCCACAGGCCCGCCCCCCTGGCTGTCAGCACACAGCCCCTCTTTCTCCCTGAGTCCCGTGTCCCCTACTCCTCCATCTGTCCATGTCATCATCTCTGCTTCCATGCCTGGCTTCATTGCCTCTCTGGGTAGGGTCACGCTCTCAGTTGTACAAGTACCAGGCTGTTCTGACCACTGTAGCCTTGAAGTAAATTTTGAAATCAGAGCATGAGAGGCCTCCAGCCTTGTTCTTTTTACCAGGCTGTTTTGATCACTATGATTGTGTAGTAAATTTTGAGATCGGGGTGAGAGGCCTCTAACTTTGTTCTTCTTAAGCAATGCTTTGCTTATCCAAGGCTTCTTTCCTTTCCATATAAAGTTAGTCATCAATTTTTCCTTCTCTTTAAAGAAGGATGTTGGAATCTGAATTGGGATTGTGTTATATTTGTAGATTGCTAGTGTCCACGGGAGAAAGATGAGGCTTTCTGCTTCTGTAAAGATTTTGCAGCCTTGGAAACCCTGTGCAGTGTCACTATGATTTGGAACCAACTCCACGGTACTTAGCATCAACATGGGTAATGTAAACATTTTCATAATTTAAATCTTCCTATCCGTGAGCATAGTATATTCTTTCCTCTTTTGTAAGTCTCTTTTGGCTTTTTATAGAATTTTTTTAAACCAGGACATGTGAATCTTCCTACTATATCCTCCTACAGCATTATTTTAGCTGTTTAGGGCCCCTAGCCTTTCTATATAAAGGATTGGTTTTTCTATTTCTGTGAAGAAGGCTGTTGGAATTTTGATCAGGATTGTGTTGACTCTACAGATTGCTTTGGATCTGTACTGACATCCAAGCAATATTAATTCTTCTCATCTTTGGACATGGAGCATCTTC
>NW_006417106.1:0-582 GCF_000296735.1 Chrysochloris asiatica | reverse complement strand
TCCTCACCAGCATTTGGTATTGCCACAGTTTTTTATTTCACCTGTTCTGATAGATGTCTGGTGATATTTCATCATGGTTCTAATTTGCATTTCCCTAATGAGTAATGAGTAGTGGAGCCCTGGTATGGCACTGTGGGTTAATGTGCTGGACTGCAAAGTCAGGTTGAACTGCAAGGTTGATGGGTTCAAGCTCCCCAGCTGCTCCTCAGAAACCCTATACAGGGTTGTTATGGGTTGGAACTGACTCAGCAGCACTTAACAACAACAACGAGTAATGATGCTGAACATCTCTTCATGTGCCTATTTGTCTTCTGTATAGCCTTTTAGGTAAATGACTTATGTTTTTTGTTTGTTTTCTTATTGGCTTGTTTGTTGTTTTATACTTTTGAGTTTTAAGAGTTATTTATACATTCTAGATATACAAATAACAAAAATTCTTCATTGGGTAAAGTGTTTTACAAATACTTCCTCCCAGTCTATGCTGTTGCTGTTTCTATATGCCATCTAGTTGTTTCCAACTCATAGCGACTTTGTATAGTTGAAATTGTTTAGTTGAAAGGTGATTCCTGGTAGAGGGAAACC
>NW_006417105.1:2818-4000 GCF_000296735.1 Chrysochloris asiatica | reverse complement strand
AACAACAACAACAACAACATAAAGATTTACAACCTCGGAAACTCTGTATAGGGTCACTATAAGTCAGAACAGACTCCATGGCACACACCCACCATTAATGTTGGGGTAAGCTGATATTCCATTGCTGTTTTGATTTGCATCTCTGTAATGGATTCCTGGTGTGGCTCTGTGGGCTAATGCATCAGAATGCAAAGTCATTTGAACTATAAGGTCTGTGGTTCAAGTTCACCAGCTGCTCCTTGAAAACCCTATACAGGGTCGCTATGGGTACGAATTGACTCGCCACTCGAGGGCACTTAACAACAACAATGGCTAACGATCATGAGCATTTCTTCCTGTTTGTTCTCTTTCCATTCCATTTTTAATGACTTCTAATTTACCTAGATTCATACTTTATATAGTCTACATTCTGATTATTAGTTTGCAGCTGTTTCTTTTCATTTTGAGTGTGCCACATCAACAAATGAAGGTTCCAAAAACTTAACTCCATGCATGTCATTAAAATGAACTCTACTTTGAGGAGGCAACTATTCATCTTGCACTATTTCTGAGCACGTTCTACTGCTATTCATAAGGTTTTCAGTGGCTAACTATTCAGAAGGGGTCTGCCTCTCCTTCTTCCTAGTCTGTGTTAGTCGGGAAGTTCCACTGAAACTTGCACACCTTGGGTGACCCTGCTGGTATTTAAAACATCTGTGGTAGAGTTTCTAGCACCACAACCATATTGCTCATAACATTACGACAAACTGACAGATAAGTGGTGTTAATGTGATTTAGTTCACACAATTAGTAAATACTTGGTACCAGGAAATCTGATTCCAGAGTTCACGCTTTTATTTTGCCTCTCATAATCATATGACAAATGCAAAAGTAAAATGGGAAAAAGCTCTAAGAGAAATTATATGAAACTGGGAAAGGTATGCTAAGAAAATACCATCTTAGGACTTGAATGGAATGATTCTCTAAAGCATGGTGCAGCACACTGGTTTACAATCTCATGTGGTACACCCAAACAAGAACCACTCAAACCTACCAGTTTACAATGTAAAGATTAAATTTCGAAAATATGAAAGCCCTGTATTTTAATTTTCCTTAGTAATTAAGACCCTGAATCTTTTTCACCAGTAAAACTAAGCTCTGTAGCTTGTTGTTGTTGTTGTTAAGTGCCGTCGAGTCGGTTCC
>NW_006417105.1:0-953 GCF_000296735.1 Chrysochloris asiatica | reverse complement strand
ATATAATATGTAATAACTATAGATTGCACATCTCAATTTTCAAAGTGCTACATGATCTCCTGTAAACATTCAATTAAGAGAAAAAAGGAAAAGCTTTGTAAACCATTTTGCATGATGTTTTCATTAGACAACATTTCTCATTGTTCTATTTAAGCAAACCTAATTGGATTGGAGTGGAGGTAAAGCAGCCTTGGTGTCCAATAATGTCTACGAGACGTACAGGTCTCCTGACTTCACATTCACATGCAGTGCTTTTACCTTACTGGCAACTCCCAGGAAAGCAGCATCAAAGGTAAATTTCAGTTACTGATGTTCTCTGACTTTTAATATTTACCAAATGTATTCTCTACTGGAACTTGCAGATTTGCCCAGCAATTTCATTTAGGATTTATCACCAAATGGGTTTGAGCACATATATGGTCATAAGTCTCCAACTGCAATAAAGATAACATGATTTGAATCCTGAACCCAGAGAGCTTCTATTTTGCTGCCTCATTTCAAATTATTACACTTACTAGAAAATTGTGCCCACAACAATGTAAACAATGTTCCAAGTATGATTTAGCTATATATGCATCTTGTTGTTGTTGTTGTTGTTATATGCCGTGGAGTCGGTTCCGACTCATAGTGACTCGGTACAGGATTTCCGATGCTGTAAATCTTAACCGGAGCAGAAAGCCTCATCTTTCTCCCTTGGAACAGCTGATCGTTTTGAACTGCTGACCTTGAGGGTAGCAGCCCGATTCATAACCACTATACTACCAGAGCTCCTTTAGCATATATAAAAGTGTTGTTGGTGTGTTTTATTTATGTGATAAGTAAAGAATACTATAATTTATACCATTTACAAAATTTGGAAAAAATTAATATGGCATAAAAGAAAATGAGAAGTGAAACATGAATTTAATCCATATAGTCAGCTAAGGAGCTTTGGTAGCGTAGTGGTTACAAAT
>NW_006417104.1:3122-4220 GCF_000296735.1 Chrysochloris asiatica | reverse complement strand
CTTTTTAACGCAATCCTGATTCAAACGGTCAAAATTGTCGTATCTCTTAAAAAAGACTCTTCATAATCTATTCATACAATACAATCCTCTTATTTCCACATAATGGAATTCAATTATATATTGAAATCAGTAGCTTACTGAGAAAAGGCAAAGATTCCTGCATATGCTGTTCGTCAGTAAAATGTGCAAAATGTCCTTGGTTTGAATTATTATAATTCTGTTATTTTGAAAAAGAGACTCTCCTAGAATTTGTGTTCTAAGTAATGACTCTTGACGATTGTTCAAAGAGACAAATGTGTCAAAAGGAGAGCAATTTCATGGATCCGAACTTGTATTCCATTCTTGAAACTTGTGTCTAAGGATATCAGGATGTCTAAGGATATGCAGAGTGTCTTTCGTTTGACTTATTGGAATTCTATTAATTCCACAAAGGGTGTCTCCTAGTATTTGGTATCTGAATAATGAGTATTCAGGATTGTTGACAGTGACAAATGTGTCAACAGGAATAGCAATTTCATGTAAAGAAAATATCTGCAGCTCCTATGACACTCATGAGAACTTTGTCTAAGGATATCAGGATCTTGGAAACAAATTTTTTTCTTTCCTAGCAAGATAGAAAATGGAACGTGTTATAGTTTGTCCCATCCCAAAGGAGCTTTGAGAATTCTGTCTTTGGACCTGGTGTTCACCCTCTTTTTAACGCAATCCAGATTCAATTGGTTACAATTGTCGTATCTCTTTCAAAAAAGCCTCTTCATAATCTTTTCATACAATGTTATCCTCTTATTTTCACACAATGGAATTCAATTCGATATTGAAATAAGTAGCTTACTTAGAAAAGGCAAAGAATCCTGCATTTGCTGTTCATCAGGAAAATGTTCACAATGTCCTTGGTTTGACTTATTGGAATTCTGTTACTTTGAAAAAAAGACTCTCCTAGAATTTGGGTTCTAAGTAAAGACTCTTGACGATTGTTCCACGAAACAAATGTCTCAAAAGGAGAGCAAATTCATGGATCCAAACTATTATTCCATTCTTGAGAACTTGTGTCTAAGGATATCAGGATGTCTAAGGATATGCAGAATGTCTTTCGTTTGA
>NW_006417104.1:0-1061 GCF_000296735.1 Chrysochloris asiatica | reverse complement strand
TTCTGTTATTTTGAAAAAGAGACTCTCCTAGAATTTGATTTCAAAGTAATGACTCTTGAGGATTGTGCATCGAGACAAATGTGTCAAAATGAGAGCAATTTAATGGATCCATACTTGTATTCCACTCTTGAGAATGTGTGTCTAAGAATATAAGGATGTCAAAGGACATGCAGAATGTATTTCGTTTGACTTATTGGAATCCTATTAATTTGACAAAGGGTGTTTCCTAGTATTTGGTATCTGAATAATGAGTATATAGGATGGTTGACTGAGACAAACATGTCAAAAGGGATAGCAATTTCATGTAAAGAGAAGTATCTGCAGCTCGTAGGACACTCATGAGATCCTTTGTCTAAGGATATCAGGATCTTGGAAACAATTTTGTTTCTGTCCTAGCAAGATAGAAAATGGAATGTGTTATACTTTGTCCCATTCCAAAGGAGCTTTGAGAATACTGTCTCTGGAAACTGGTGTTCACCCCCTTTTTAACCCAATTCTGATTCAATCGGTTACAATTGTCTTTCTCTTAAAAAAGCCTTTCATAATATTTTTATACAATGCAATCCTCTTATTTTGACACAACAGAATTGAATTATATATTGAAATCAGTAGCTTACTTAGAAAAGACAAAGATTAATGCATGTGCTGTTCGTTAGTCAAATGTGCAAAATGTCCTTGGTTTGACTTATTGGAAATCTGTTATTTTGAAAAAGAGATTTTCGTAGAATTTGGTTTCTAAGTAATGACTCTTGAGGATTGTTCAATGAGACAAATGTGTTAAAAGGAGAGATATTTCATGGGTCCAACTTGTATGGTACTCTTGAGAACGTGTGTCTAAGGATATCAGGATGTCTGAGGATATGGAGAATGTCTTTCGTTTGACTTATTGGAATCTTATTAATTTGTCAAAGGGTGTCCCCAAGTATTCGGTATCTGAACAAAGAGTATTAAGTATTGTTGACAAAGACAAACGTGTCAACAGGGATAGCAATTTCATGTAAAGAGATGTATCCGCAGCTCGTATGACACTCATGAAAACCTTTGTCTAAGGATATCAGGAT
>NW_006417103.1:3515-4143 GCF_000296735.1 Chrysochloris asiatica | reverse complement strand
ACTTAGGATTTAATTTTTGGCCTATTTCCTTTTTGTCTTCCTGTCCTGCTCCACAATCCCCGTTCAGGGCTTTTTTCTAGTTATAAACAGTTCAGTACTGGCTGTGGCCATTTGGTTTTAAGTGGAAACTGTCTCTTTAAATTTTGAGGAGATCTGTGCACATGCATAGTAGAAACCTCCGAGGGTGGGGCTGGGGTGTCTACTAGCTCAGGCACCCCTATAGTCACCTGAATGGTGGTGTGCAGACAGCAAGGGACCAATGAACAGATACCAAAAGAAAAGAATGTCCACACCTCTATCTCCGCGGCTCTGTCAGGCGTCCGTGGCCTCTCTGATTCTTCCCCTGCTTGGCCCCACACAAGATGGCGGCTCCTGGAAGTATCTGAGCATGCTGAACTAGAAAGCAATGGATTTCCTGCTTTTGCCACAAACGCCCCCCGTTGTAAGCCTTCCAACCTTCTAAATATTCCTTTATCTGTGGTTCAGAGTTCTGTAACAATCCCCTGAACCTGCTTGGTCAGGTATTCTGTGTTGTTGCTGGTGAAGCTCTTCACAGTGCTTCCACCCGATCCACTTTTTTTGTTCTCCTTATGGATTGGCAACTTTGTTTGACACCCACTGCCATCTT
>NW_006417103.1:0-516 GCF_000296735.1 Chrysochloris asiatica | reverse complement strand
AATAATACACAAAATATCAGGACACAGAAGGAACTAAAACCCACTTCTTTTGTGACACATTGGCCTCACCTTGAATGCCTGCTGAACAACTGAGAGCATCTGGCACCTTGTCCCTCAAAGTACCACTCTGTCAGACAAGAAGGAAAATTGCATCCATTACCTGGGGGTTGATATCTATATTGTGGAGTCCTGGTGTGGTGCTGTGGGTTAATGCGCTGGACTGTAGAGTCAGTTTGAATCTCAATGTCAGTAGTTCAAGCTCACCAGCTGTTCCTTGGAAACCCTATACAGGGTCGCTATGGGTTGAAACTGACTTAATGACACTTAAAAACAATAATATCTATGGTAAGGTAAGAACGATTAGAAAATTCATAGTGCCTATGATGAATTGTTTCTTAAAAACAGGGGCATTTATAACGGAAAAAAACATACTAGTTATTATTGAGTCAACTTTGATTCATATGTATCAGAGCATAACTGTGCTCCATAAGGCTTGCAATGCTGATTTTTTGGAAA
>NW_006417102.1:4045-5214 GCF_000296735.1 Chrysochloris asiatica | reverse complement strand
TGACTCTGTTTCCATGACTGTTGATAGTTGATCCAAGAAGAATGAAGTCCTTGACAACTTCAATCTTTTCTCCGTTGATAAGAATGCTGTTTATTGGTCCAGTGGTGAGGATTTTTGTTTTCTTTAAATTGATATGTAATCCATACAGAAGGCTGTGCTCTCTGGTCTTCTTCAGTAAATGTTTTAAGTCCTCTTCACTTTCAGCAAGCAAAGTTGGATCATCTGCATATTACAGGTTGTTAATGAGTTTCAAGAAGTAGCATATGATAAAGAGACAATTGTATAGGTAGAAGTCCAATGTGCACTGAAGGCACTAACAAAGAACAAGACTCCAGGAATTGATTGAATACAAATTTAAATCTTTCAACAAACTGACATAGCACTGAAGACACTCACTCGTCTATGTCAAAAAATGGCCAATTGATTGGAAGAAATCCATATTTGTTTCCATTCCAAAGAGAGGTGACCCGAAAGAAGGTGGAAATCATCAGATAATATCATTCTATCACATGCATGCAAATATTTTCTAAATTCATAAATGATTGCAGCAGTACAATCATTGATGGGGAGTTTCCAGAGGTCCTGGCCAGATTCAGATGAGTATGTGGAATGAGGAATATCATTGCTGACATCAGATGGGTCTTGACTGAATGCAAAGAGAACCAGAAAGATGTTTGCCTGTGCTTTATTGACTATGCAAATATTTTCAACTGTATGGATCATGATAAACTATGGACAATGTTGGGGACCATGGGTATTCCAGAATACTTAATTGTGCTCAAGAGAAAGCTGTGCATAGACCAAGAGGTAGTCATTTAAACAGAACAAGGTGACACTTAATAATTTAAAATCAAGAAAGGTGTGTGCCAGAATTATATTATTTCACCATACTAGTCAGTCTGTATGCTGAGCAAATAATCTGACAAACTGGATTATATGATGAAGAATGTGGCATCAGTATTTGAGGAATATTCATTAACAATCTGCCATATAGATATAGTACAACCTTACTTAGTGAAAGTGAAGAGGATTTAAAATACTTACTGTTGAAGTTAAAAAAAAAAAAAAGACTTTAGTGTGGCTCCACCTCAATGTAAAGAGAACAAAAATATTCACAACTTGACAAGTAAATAACATCAGGATAAGTTGAAAAAAGATTGAAGTTGTCA
>NW_006417102.1:0-970 GCF_000296735.1 Chrysochloris asiatica | reverse complement strand
CGATAACAACTCATTGTGACCCTATGCACAACAGAATGAAACACTGCCCAATCCTGGGCCAACCTCAAAATTGTTGCCAAGCTTGACCCCATTGATGCTGCTACCTTGTTAATCCATCTTGCTTGGGGTCTTCCTCTTTTTCTCTGACCCTCCACCTTACCAAACATAATATTCTTCTCCAGCAAATGATCCCTCCTGACAATATGTCCAAAGTATGAGAGATGAAGTTTGGCCATCCTGGCTTCCAAAGAGCACTCTGACTGAACTTCTTCCAACATAGATCTGTTTGTTCTTTTGGCAGCCCATAGCACTTTCAATATTCTCCTCTAGTGCCATAACTCAAATGTGTTGATTCTTCTATGGTCTTCCTTATTCATTATCCAGCTTTCACATGCATATGAGGTTATTGGAGATACCATGATTTTGGTCAGATGCACCTTAGTCCTCTAGCTGACATCTTTGCTCTTCAACACTTTAAAAAAGGTCTTGTGCAGCAGATTTGCTCACAATTCCATAAGTGTTGATGGTTGATCCAAGAATGAAGTCCTTGACAACTTCAGTCTTTTTCCCATTGATCAGAATGTTGTTTATTGGTCCAGTGGTGAGGAATTTTGTTTTCTTTACATTGAGATGCAATCCATACCAAAGGCTGTGTTCTTTGATCTTCATCAATAAGTATTTTAAGTCCTCTTCACTTTCTTTAAGCAAGGTTGTATCATCTGCATGTTGCAGGTTGTTAATGAGTCTTCCTCCAATGCTGATTCCACGTTTTTCTTCAGATAACCCAGCTTCTCAGGTTATTTGCTCAGCATACAAGTTGAATAAGTATGGTGAAAGAATATAACCCTGTCGCACACTTTTTAAAATTTTAAACCATTCAGTGTTCCCATGTTCTCTTTGTGTACAGATTCCTCATGAGCACAATTAAGAGTTTAGGAATACTTGTATTTTGCAATGTTGTCCATAGCTT
>NW_006417101.1:3584-4160 GCF_000296735.1 Chrysochloris asiatica | reverse complement strand
AGTCCTCAGTTGCTCCCTTTCTCCATGTCCCATCTCTGCCTCTATCTCTGGCATTGCTGCTTCTCTGGATAAGGGTCCCGCATTCTGTTTGTGCTCTTCTCCCTTGATGGGTCCTACAGTCCTTGGTTTCTGGTCTGTAAAATTAATCACTCCCCTGTGTTTGTTACAAATCTTCTACCTTTACAATTGTGACAATTGCAATTAGTCATGATAACAACTATTCACTATTGAATCATACGGATCTTGTCCCCATCTCTTTTTACCAGCCCTATTTAGACAAGATGAAAACGATTCAGTGGATACTCTTTATTCACCCCTATGCTCTGTAACTAAACTCCTTCTTGAAACCTTGGAAGCCAGTCACTTCATGCCTTCATCGCCCCTTCATTTTAGCCAGCCAATGTCTAAGTTGTCCGTCCCTATGTACCTTGTGTACAGAGGGGATAGCATTGATACTTGATGTGAAGACTCCTTCCCTCTCTGTTGGTATTTAGAGTTACTACCTCCATAGGTAAGGTTCATCGATTGTAGCACTTTACCCTTGTTTCCTTTATAAAAGGAAGATTTTTTTTTTTT
>NW_006417101.1:0-609 GCF_000296735.1 Chrysochloris asiatica | reverse complement strand
CCTTACTGTACTTCTACCTGATCCACCATCTTGTTTGTTATCTTGTATTGCTTTTTAACTCTAAACTATCCAGTACCTCAAACCACACTAAATTTTTCCCATCTCCAGATTTGTCCATGGTGCAATTTTTTGCCTGGAATTCTCTTCTCCAGTATTATCTGTACCTGTTGGCTTTCATCCTTCAGTGCCTTTATTTAAAGCTCTTTTGCTCATCCTCGCCATAACCAATACTCAAAGCTAAAATATGATTCCACTTTCTCTATGTACCCACATCTCTTTACTTAATACCCTCTTAACTTTGTTTCTCATGTTATCAACTATATAAACATTAATTGTAGTCATGGCTGGCTCATTCATGAATTCATCAGTTTGATACTTAAGGTTTTGTGTCAACTTCACTAGTCCATTATTCTCAGTGATTTGGTAGTTTAGATGTAGTCATTCCCATTATGAGATCTAATATAATGATATTAACTCTATAATGAGATCGGCTATGAGCAGCCAATCAATTGAAAGGGAGTTTCCTTGGGGTTTGACCTGTTTCCAATATATTAGACACTCAAGCAAAACTGTATGCTGACGTGGAGAGATGGAACAGCTGGGGACTCT
>NW_006417100.1:0-4266 GCF_000296735.1 Chrysochloris asiatica | reverse complement strand
AATCCATCTCGTTGGGGGTCTTCCTCTTTTTCTCTGACCCTCCATCTTACCCAGCATGACATCCTTCTCCAGTGACTGTTCCCTCCAGACAATATGTCCAAAGTATGAGAGACGAAGCTTAGCCATCCTGGTCTCCAAGGAGCACTCAGGCTGCACTTCTTCCAGAGAGAGAGAGAGAGAGAGAGAGAGAGAGAGAGAGAGAGAGAGAGACTTTCCAAATTAATAATACATTAAGTCTATTGATTCAAGAATTCCTCTGCTGTCCTGCTGTTAGGTGTTAGGGATCAGATGATGTGCTCTGCTTTTAGCCACCATATCTAAGGAGCATGGTTTCTGACTCTTCTAAGGTTGAAGGTGGTAAAAATAAAGGAGGAGGGAAGAAGAAACAAAGAGGTAAAAGGACAGAAAACATTTATTTAGGTATTATACTAGAACTCTCTGGACCTAGTTATTTTTTTGAAGATGCCTGTCTCATCTTACCTTAAATATTTGGGATCTTTTCAGAACATTCACCCTGATGAAAAACTTCTCTGCATCTTTGACTGAGACAAACAGATATATTTAGTTTTGAAGTCAGTGTCTGGGGCCAATCCTGGGTTGAGTTCATTTTTGCATTCCAAGTGTTTTTCTTGGGCAGAGTCTAAGGTTATTCCCGGCAAGATTCCCTATCAGGTGGCTTTGATCTGGTGAAAAGGAAACGCTAGGAGTCCTGTGACCCCATCACAATCTGGAATACTCTGTGCCCTCCTACGGTTCCCTTTTGTAGACACACAGACGTTCTAGAACCTTCCCTTTACTTTTCTCAGGTATGAGTCTGACTCTACTGAACATATATATGTAAAGTTCTCCATGAATCCTATTGAGACCCTTTTAATTTAGTTTTTTTTTTTTTTCAGAAACATCTTCCATTCCTTGCTGAGGTGTCTAAAGATGAAGAAACGGCAAGCTTTTTTTTCATTTAAAGAAATGCAATCTTTAACTCTTACTTATCCTGCACATGGTGAAGGGCTATTTTATAAACTGGATTTGGAGCCTTGTTTCCAGTTTAGCCTGGTAAACTTTACAAGTTATTTTGGAATATGGGGCAGTTAGTATCTATATTATTTCATGGGAGTCCCTGGGTGATGAAAGTGATCAATTTTTTCTAAAAAGGTTGATTGTTCAGTACACCATAAGGTGCCTCAAAAGAATGTCCAGGAAATTAAATTCCGAAAGATCAGCCACTGGAAACCCTTGAGTGCACAGGGTGGCCATGATCTCCAATATACTTGATGGCAACTGATTTTATTATCTTACAATTTCACTGAAAATGGAGTCAGAAAGACGTTATTATCATTTTTGTTACATAGCCCACGGACATGTTTTCATAATCTGTGACTCTGTGTTTACTGTTTACATTTGTGTGGTTTCACAAGCAGGTTTTATATGCCTGCCTTCAATGCTTTGACTAATTTAGAATAAAAGAATAGGGCCACATATGAAGCCATATACTAAAACAGCTGATGGCTGCTTCTTAGTGGACACTATGGACTCTCCTCCTAAATTGTTTCTCGGTAAACTGCAGTTTTACCTAACTCAATTATCCAATCAACATTTTCCTGTATTATATTTGCTGTGATGTATGAGTAATTTTATTTTCTAAAGCTTTAAAGAAATCCTGACATTAAGTGCATTATTTTTAAGTTAATTAAAAATAACATAAAAGATTGGTTGGTTGATGACACACGGAGGGGATTGTAAACATGGCAATGAAATGATATAAGATAGGATGAATGTAAAGCTGATGTTCTCCCATGTAAACTATCACATAATTCACAAGAAAACATTTAAAAAAAAATAAATAAAAAGAACATAAAGGAGTCTATTGAACGTGGTCAGACTTAGCTCACAACTTTATTGCTGTTTTTACCCCCACTTCTCTTATCAGTGACCAATGTGCTCCTGTATTCCCCTTGAATCTTAGTCTTGGAAGGGGGTTTGCTTTGAGGGGAGCTTATCACTTGCCTTGATGGCTCCCAGGTGAATGACTTGCTTGTTCTTGTAGTAGTCAATCAGACTGCCATTATTGTTTTTGATTTTTCCTGCTGGTCTTTCTTTCAAGAAGTATCTTCTGTTTTTCTAACTTGTCCTGGTCTGCTTGTCCTTTCAGTGGAGATTCCCCACATTAAAAGGTTCTGGATGAGGACCAGGATTCCACCTAGGGTCTTATGCAATGAAAAGTTTCCACAGGAAATCTCCTTCGCTGAGCAAATTCTAGCCCCATTTTAGGTATTCCAACTAGTTAGAGGCTGAAGATTGACTTACAAGCTTTCTATGGCGATGTTTCTAGCTATTCCTTTCTCAACCCCTCAAGAGTCTATTTTACAATAGGAGGTATTTTGAAACCAAGATTCAAAAGACAGCCAAGCATCTTAACATTATTTCCCCTCTTTTACCCATTGAAACCATGCCTCAATCCCTGTATCCCAGAGCCCTGTTGTTCCAAGGTTATGACATGGTTGGTCAGCAGTATGGTGACACCTGGGGACTCCTGGGCCCAGGGACAGGCCCATGACCACAGAGGACTAGAGTGGAGAGTGAAGGGTCCAGCTGATATGAAGTGAGGGGAGATGTACAAGAACACCCATACTTTCAAACAGTACCCATTTGACATGGCTTCAATGGCTGCATGATCAGAACTCGACTAGAGGAATGAAGAAGAGGACAAAAAGAGTAATCTGCTACAATTTGATAAAATTAACCTATGCTGTGGATGTTGTAGCTCAAAAAAACAGGGAACAAATCTTTACAGTGAGGGTTGTTCCCTCTTCCTCAGGGGACAGGGTTGACAGGGATGGGCAACTTAGACATTGGCTACCCAAAATGGGGGACTACAAATGCATGAAGTGACTGGCTTACAAGTTTTCAAGAGGGAGCCAAGTTTCAGAGGGTATGTGGGAAGGTATACTCTTCAGTGAGTGGTTTCCAACCTGTCTGGACAGGGCTGGTGAAAGGAGATGGGGATAAGACTCCTGTGGTTCAATAGTGAATAATTGTTATCAGAACTGATTGTGAATGTTGCAAATACAAAGTTAGACATTTTGTAATAAAAGAGGGGAGTGGCTGAACTTGCAGTCCAGGAATGGAGGACCCTGGGACCATCAAAGGAGAAGAGTGGAATGCAGGACCCTATCCAGAGAAGCAGTGACACCAGAGATAGAGACAGAGATGATGATGTGGAGAGATGGAGTGGCTGGGGACACTGGACTCTGGGAGGGAGCGGGTCTGTGTGTTTACAGTTGGGTTATGGGGGCAGGCTTGCGGGGTGTACCCTTTGGCTGTTTGATGATGCTTGCAGGGAATTATAATTATTGCAATGAAACAAAATAAGATAGGATTAATCTAAAGCTAATATTCTCCCATGTAAGCTATCACATAATTCACAATGAAAACTTTTTTAAAAAAAGAACATAAAGGAAACATTCCAGAAAAATTTAGGCAGCAAAAAGGACTTTTTGAACAACTAATTTTTTAACATTCAGAATTTCTTGGCATGAGCTGCTGACGGAGGTGATAGATATGGAAACACGAAGTTTGGTGATGATAAGAAAATTTCAGTGTGGATAAAAGGCAAAGTATAAACTAGCAAAGATATTTATAACATTGGACACAGAAATGATTAGTACTTTTATTATTTGAAAATCCCAAAGAAATCAGAGAAAAGACAATAACTCCATTTAAACTAGCTTGTATATATGAACAAGCAATCCACAGATTATTAGAATAAAGTAAAAACTCATTAATAAGCCAAGAAAAACAAATGTAAACAAAATGAGAAGCCATATTTCATCTTTCAAGCTGGTATTGGTAATATCCAGTGTTGGAAAAGGTTCAAGATATTCTAAAGAAAAACTGATAAAAGAGAATGAAAAGGTTTTATATCTCAATTTGGCAAACCATGTGAAAATAGCTAAAATATTCATATACTTTGACCCACCAATCTCATATTTACAAATGTAACTAAAGGAAACAGTGAAGGCTGTGTGTTAAGATCAGCTGCAGGAACACACAGCACTGCTTTGAACAGTGACGGCTTTGAAAGAAAATTAAATGTAAGTCACTAGAACAGTAGGTGATGGAATTGTGTATGTCCTTATAATGGTATACTTGGTGTTACTGAAGATACAGACAGTATACTCCCTGAAAAGTAAGTGATTTGTTTCCTAACTTGTATCTCTTAAGCATGCACTTTTGTGAGGTACTTTTGTAGATGTGGATGATAAAAAA